>NC_079189.1:596797194-596857194 GCF_029499605.1 Hyla sarda
CGCCCCAGCATATGGTCTCACAAGGTGTCTGAGGATCTCATCTCGGTACCTAATGGCAGTCAGGCTACCTCTGGCAAGCATATGAAGGGCTGTGCGGCCCCCCCAAAGAAATGTCACCCCACACCATTACTGACCCACCGCCAAACTGGTCATGCAGGAGGATGTTGCAGGCAGCAGAACGTTCTCCACGGCGTCTCCAGACTGTCATATTTGCTCAGTGTGAACCTGCTTTCATCTGTGAAGAGTTCTGGTTCTGTACAGCAATCTAACAGGAAAAAAAAACCGAAATTGTATCCTATTTGAGAGCAGCTCAGATAATTCTAGGGTTGTATCACATTCAGGAGCAGGGCCAATCCCTGGCCTCAGTGGTCACAAGCTTTAGTTTTTTCGTCCCTATATTTCCCACCTCAGCCTAAACACCTTAACGGCACTGGACATACATATCCATCCTGCACAGGCTAAGGGGCTATGAAGGGAATTCGGGGGCTCAGCTTGCTTCATACATGGTGGCTCACTGATAATACCAGACAATAATCCTTTAGATGCCACGATCAATGACGATTGAGGCATCTTAAATCTAAAACCAAGTGAGTTCAGGGGGCTGATCAGAACCTCCACAGCACGATTACAGTGTCCCAGTCAGCCAAGATGGTGGCCGAAGGTCTCTCCCTTACCTCTGAGCCGCTCTAAGTCTTTGCTTATACAGTCTTCTTCAGGCAGCCTGTACAGGTAGAGCACCGATAACACTGATCAAGGCTATGCTACGGCAGCCTGTATAAGCAGAGCACTAATAACACTGATCAATGCTGTGCTATGGCAACCTGTACAAGTAGAGCACCAATAACACTGATCAGTGCTGTGCTATGACAGCCTGTACAAGTAGAGCACTGATAACACTGATCAATGCTGTGCTATGGCAGCCTGTATAAACATAGCACTAATAACACTGATCAGTGCTGTGCTATGGCAATCTGTATAAGAAAAGTACCGATAACACTGATCAATGCTGTGCTATGACAATCTGTATCTGTACCGATAACACTGATCAATGCTGTGCTACGTAGAAACTAAGCCACCTCCCAAAGCACCTCCCCCCCCCCCACCATCAGTTTTCTTTTCCCAATTTCACACTATTTTTATTTTTTTTTACTGTAGATTTGGTGGAAAAATGAGTGATGTCATTACAAAAGTACAATTGGTGGTGCATAAAAAAAAAGGCCCTCATATGGTTCTGTAGGAGGAAAATTGAAAGCAATATGGCTATTTGGAGAGGAGGAAAAAAACGCAAAAAAAAGCTGCAATTTTTTATAAAAATACCTACATCCTCAAGGGGTTGAATGCAGCTTCTGAAGTTTTGAGGTCCCCGGTCCTACCCATAATGCAAGTTCTGAGTATACTGAATCTACCCATCTATACGAATATGACAGGCGCCTGTTCTCATACAGCAATTCTTAGAACTGGCATTTGCTGTAATACCTCCTGTTGGCCTGTAGATGTCAGTGTGGCATCACATAGCTCATTGCTCTCTACAGCTGCATTGAAAGCTTTTGGCTGAACTGCACATGACCTATATTATTAGTGGGGATAATCCTTATACCCAGCAGCCAGAATTACAGTCCTTTTTGGAGGATTGCTAAAATTGCTCCTTAAATTGTATTATTGATTCCCAACCATGGTACCATCAGCTGTTGCAAAACTGCAACTCCCAGCATGTCCGGACAGCCTTCGGCTGTCCGGGCATGCTGGAAGTTGTAGTTTTGCAACAGCTGGAGGCACCCTGGTTGAGAAACTGTCTTAAACTGTCCCCTCATCTGTCAGATCTTCCAGTTTTACGTAATTAGATCTTAATCGTTTTAAGAACTCCGCTTGCTGTCGGTGAACGACAAACGCCGAAATCTGTGTCACAGGTATCATGATATCATCTAAGGCTGGCTTCCCATGAAGTGGCATGTCTTATCCCACTTTGGTGATCACAGCAGGAAAACGTAAAAAAAAAAAAAAAAAAAAAAATCACTTTTGTGACTTTTCTATTTACATAACATAATAAATTTACCCTAGTATGTTTCACATGCTAAAAAAAAAAAAAAAAATCCATTTGTGGTAAACACATGCGACCCATGCGGGACTCCAGCTGTTGCAGAACTACTAATTCCCAGCTGGCTGCCCCCGACAGCTGAGAAAAACTTTTCATTATTAGTGATTAAAAAATATACATTTACCACAAGATATATATCTGCTTTATTTGTCATAGCATTTTTTGTTTAGCATCTTTCATTTTCTACTTCTGCATCTGAAGGTTCAGAGCTCAGTGGGTGTTCCCTGCTTGTGGAGAAGCAGGATCAGGGCTCAGTGGATGTTCTCTGCTTGTGGAGCTGCAGGTTCAGAGCTCAGTGGGTGTTCTCTGCTTGTGGAGAAGCAGGATCAGGGCTCAGTGGGTGTTCTCTGCTTGTGGAGCAGCAGGATCAGAGCTCAGTGAGTGATCCCTGCTTGTGGAGCTGCAGGTTCAGAGCTCAGTGGGTGTTCTCTGCTTGTGGAGCTGCAGGTTCAGAGTACAGTGGATGTTCTCTGCTTGTGGAGCTGCAGCTTCAGAGCTCAGTATGTGTTCCCTGCTTTTGGAGCTGCAGGTTCGGAGTACAGTGGATGTTCTCTGCTTGTGGAGCTGCTGGTTCGGAGCTCAGTGGATGTTCCCTGTTTGTGGAGCTGCAGGTTCAGAGCTCTGTGGGTACAGTGTTTGTTTCCTGCTTGTGAAGCTGCAGGTTCAGAGCTCAGTGGGTGTTCCCTGCTTGTGGAGCTGCTGATTCAGAGCTCAGTGGGTGTTCCCTGCTTGTGGAGCTGCTGATTCAGAGCTCAGTGGGTGTTCCCTGCTTGTGGAGCTGCTGGTTCGGAGCTCAGTGGGTGTTCCCTGCTTGTGGAGCTGCTGGTTCGGAGCTCAGTGGGTGTTCCCTGCTTGTGGAGCTGCTGGTTCGGAGCTCAGTGGGTGTTCCCTGCTTGTGGAGCTGCTGATTCAGAGCTCAGTGAATGTTCTCTTTTTGTGGAGCTGCAGGTTCAGAGCTCAGTGGTGCGGTGTTTGTTTGTTTCCTGCTTGTGAAGCTGCAGGTTCAGAGCTCAGGGGGGTGTTTCCTGCTTGTGGGGAATAGGACAACAAAGACAGCTCTAGGAAGTCATACCAGGAATCTGTGGCAGAACATGGGAACATCCATCAAAAGGTTGGATACAGGTAACAGCCCAACCATTGAAAACTTAGGGTTGTCAAAGTTTCACACACTTCTGCTCCATTTTAGAGATGACAAACAAAACCTCTATAGTCTGATACTGTAGGCACATGTCTCCCCTCCCTGCTTACTGACCTCTGCCTGAGCTGTGCTGTAGGTAAGTGTTATTAGCACACAGAAGGTAATAAGGTTTATCCTAGAGGAGACACTGAGATTCTGCAATTTCTTACAAATAACTCTTGTACAGCCATGTCAGTAAGAGACACAAATACACACAGGTCACAGCATTCAAGAGAAAAATAAAAAAAGCTTTACAGGGAACACCCACTGAGCTCTGAACCTCTACAAGCTGGGAACACCCACTGAGCTCTGAACCTGCAGCTCCACAAGCAAGGAACACCCACTGAGCTCTGAACCTCTACAAGCAGGGAACACCCACTGAGCTCTGAACCTGCAGCTCCACAAGCAAGGAACACCCACTGAGCTCTGAACCTCTACAAGCAGGGAACACCCACTGAGCTCTGAACCTGCAGCTCCACAAGCAAGGAACACCCACTGAGCTCTGAACCTCTACATGCAGGGAACACCCACTGAGCTCTGAACCTGCAGCTCCACAAGCAAGGAACACCCACTGAGCTCTGATCCTGCAGCCCCACAAGCAGTGAACACCCACTGAGCTCTGAACCTCTACAAGCAGGGAACATCCAATGAGCTATGATCCTGCATCTCCACAAGCAGGGAACACCCACTGAGCTCTGAACCTCTACAAGCAGGGAACACCCACTGAGCTCTGAACCTCTATATGCAGGGAACACCCACTGAGCTCTGAACCTCTACAAGCAGGGAACACCCACTGAGCTCTGAACCTCTACAAGCAGGGAACACCCACTGAGCTCTGAACCTCTATATGCAGGGAACACCCACTGAGCTCTGAACCTCTACAAGCAGGGAACACCCACTGTGCTCTGAACCTGCAGCTCCACAAGCAAGGACCATCAACTGTGCTTTAAACCTGCAGCTCTACAAACAAACACCACCCACTTATCTCTGAACCTTCAGCTCTACAAGCAGAGTATGGTGTCCCAGCACAGGACGTCATCCTGTGGGCTAAATGTTGCCACTGTTCTGGATAGAGATGAGCGAACTTACAGTAAATTCGATTCGTCACGAACTTCTCTGCTCGGCAGTTGACTTTTCCTGCATAAATTAGTTCAGCTTTCAGGTGCTCCGATGGGCTGGAAAAGGTGGATACAGTCCTAGGAGACTCTTTCCTAGGAATGTATCCACCTTTTCCAGCCCACCGGAGCACCTGAAGGCTGAACTAATTTACGCAGGATAAGTCATCAACTGCCGAGCCGAGAAGTTCGTAACGAATCGAATTTACTGTAAGTTCGCTCATCTCTAGTTCTGGATCCACTGCTCCGTGGCGTAATCTGTTGCATTGTACTGTAATTTCTTGTTGTAGTATAATCAATGAAGTTACTATCACTTTAATGGAAATTGACACCTCAATCAGAGCCCCCCAAATTATTCTTATATAGTATAGGGGGGAGAGGGAGCTGTTCAGTCGTGAGGAGAGTCTGAGTGCAGAGCTCACTTCTAGCTGAGGGTGGCTTCACAGTTTGAAGAAGTATGAGGAGGCCTAAGGAGAGGACACCTATCATCTCCAGCCACACAAATCTCAGGAAAACCCCATCACTCAGGTGATGTTCAAGCCTGGTGGCAAGCACAACGCTCTGGGTGAAAAATTTTCTTCAGTCAGTCAGTATAAAGTCTCTAATTCAGTGTAGGCTGTCAGTGATCACCAGTCTGCAGTTGCAGCAACTACAAGTTCCTGCAAGGCGACAGGCTTCCCGGGCTCACTCTGCACTTCCCCCTGCAAAATTCCATACTATGAAGGATTTAACAACATTCCTGCCTTAGGAAATATAGTTTTCCGTAACCTCGCAACGTGGTTATCACTGTCCCTGCGCTTGGCCCAGGAGAGCCATCTTAATCCTCTGAACGTGGAGGTTAACGTTGCCCTGGCGTCACAAACTGTATTATAAAATCCACCCCATAGATACAGGAGAACATCCACTGAACTCTAAATCTGCATGATTGGATTTGAATTATTGCAACAACTAACGAGTCATAGGTTGGGAAACATCGGTCTTACCCACAGTTATACAAATCATGTATGGAAAGAAATATTCGTCAGGAGTGAAGAAAACCAGAAAAATAAAATTCTGGACCCTTTAATAATAATAATCAAACCATAAATTAATTAAAATATTTTTTTTTTTCGGTCAGCCACCAATGGCAGTGACCACGATCTCACAAATATAAATATACAACACCAATAAATTCACGAAAACATACATTGAAAAGTAACAGGACGGAGGAGGTCGGGCACAGACCACTCACAGGGGACACGAATGTATAAAAGTGGGGAACGAACGTCCTGTGATTGGGACGTGTCTTCAGCCTTAGTGGGATAAATACATATCAGGTGACCGGTTACACACACGTTGGGGGTCTGAATTTTTTTTTTTTTTTTTTGTGAAACGTCAGCCTGACTTCTGGGTGAACATTGACTGCAGAGCGGCATAAAACGTTCCGATTCTGCGTTACAGCACCTACTTCAGAGCTGTATTCACAATTCTACATATAGAAGATATATTTTATACTATAAAAGCAGCGTTTCCCAACCAGGGTGCCTCCAGCTGTTGCAAAACTACAACTCCCAGCATGCCCGGACAGCCAACGGCTGTCCGGGCATGCTGGGAGTTGTAGTTTTGCAACAGCTGGAGGCGCCCTGGTTGGGAAACACTGCTATGAAGAGTGTTTCCAGGTTTTATCCGCCACATCCCTATCATTCAGATATTTTGCTGGGGTTTACATGTAAAAGTGACATATACATTATATATATGATATATACACATACAACACATACATAAAATATACCATAGAAACAGACACAGGGGGCAGCAGCGCCAGGCTAGTCATTATGCTGCTTGTTTATGTGCCACAAATAACAAATTTCCCTTTAAAAAAAAAATTATAATAATAATCTAAAAAAAAAAAAAAAAAAATTATAATAAATCTAAAAAAATATTAATATTTTTTTAGACTTTTGCCTAATAAATAGTAAAAAAATCTTAACATACAACCTGAGAGACGGAGTCGGCAGACTGAGGAGTGGGGGGGGGGGGGGGTGGCATAATTTGGGGGGGCGATAAGAAGCTACAGGGGGCTGGGTAGACAGGTGGAGGAAGGGTTAATCCCATGCATTCATAGAAAGGGTCGCTAAAGGGGGCAATGTGTATTAGGGGCTTAGGTGCAGATTTTTAACACGTGTGAGACGATGGGCAAGGGGGCGGCTTTGGTGCGATTGGGGTCCTATAGATTGAACATTGAATATTGGGGTACAGGTGGGAATAGTGGGTGCAGGTAGGGTAAAGGGGAAGTGCTGGGGGGGATATGGATGTGTGTCGATCACATGGTGAAGGTTAGAGGGTAAAATAGGGGTACAGGTCAGTGTTTTCTATAATGGTTGAGAACTAAAGAGTGATGGGAGAGTATTTGGGTACAGGAAATAAATATATATAACAAACAGTGAGGCCTAGTGAATATAGGGGTGCAAAAGTGTCCAATGGACATAGGGGTAATAAATAGGGTGCTGCTCGTAATGGGTAAATATGGGGTAAAGGTTCGTACTATGATGTCCAAGCAAGTGAGGAGGAATTCTGGGGGTGCAGAACAGTATTCTCTGAACACATGAGGGGCTCGGTATGTAAGGGCGATGGCAGTGTGATAGTGCGGGGGCTTAGGGAACCTATCAAGGTCCGAAAAAGATGTGAACGTATGGATTAGGGTGCAGGGAATCTGTGTAGATGACAATATTTGGGGGACAGGTGAAGGTCTGCGTGGTCCTCAGGTTGGGGTACAGTCATTTATACCCAGTATTGCTTGCTGCAGATGACTGGGATTTGGTGGTTGTGTCTGTTCTCCCGGCGGAGCCGGTTCTTCCTCATATAACAGGGGTCGTAGTAATCCCATTCCATCCCAGAGGCCCAGGACTGGGAGCAGGAGTCACTGTCGGAGGATAAGATGTGCAGAGAGATACCTGGAGGAGACAGGAGGAGGAGAACATGAGGACTGAGGCCACACAGCAGGTCCCACCAGGAGAGCCCGGTGCGGCAGGAGAGGCAACAATACAGTTTCCCGGACCCTTTTGGTTTAGTGTTGGGTCCAAGTACATATTGGCCCAAATTTATCAATCTGTCTCAAAACCAAACCTGTTTGTTGCCCATAGCAACAAATCACAGCTGGTTAAAGGAGTAGTTCAGCAAAAAATTACTTATCCACTATCCATAGGATAGGGGATAAGTTATAGATCGCGGGGTGTCCGAGCACTGGGACCCGCGTGATCTCCTGAACAGGGCCCCGGCAGGCTGCTGGAAGCGGCTGTTCAAACCCCCGCAGGAAGCAGTGGCCGACACCCCCCTGCCATGTATCTCTATGAGATGCATGGAGGGGGCGTGTCGGCTGGCGGTCCATGCAAGGGGCTGCACGCCCCCTTCCAGCAGGAGATCGCGGGGGGTCCCAGTGCTCGGACATCCCGCGATCTATAACTTATCCCCTATCCTTTAGATAGGGGGATACGTTATTTTTCACTACAGAACTCTTTTAAGGCTGCATTCACATCTCGTTTTTGCAATACGGTTCCCGTATCCGGTTTCAGTGCAGAAACCGTACGGAACCGTATTTATAGACATTTCATAGAAAACCGTATGACAACCGTAGCATCCGGTTGTGTAGGTTTTGCATCATCTACGGTTTTATCCGTTTTTTTCCCGTACACAAAACTGTAGTCTACTACGGTTTTATGTCCGGGTGAAAAAAAACGGATACAACTCGTATACTTTTTTTATTTTTAAATGGTGGTCTATGGAAACCGTATGTGCGTACGGTTCCATCTGGTTTGCACAATACGGTTTTGCAGTTTGCACATGCGCAGTGCACGCCGAAAGTTCTTCCCACAAATAGAACAAGAAGAACTTTAATTAAAGGACAAACATAAAACCGTATTTTTTTTTTCTTCAAAAAACGTATTAAACCGTATGCAACCGGACACGTATGCAACCGTATATGGTTTAAAACGGTACAGAGGTATATACGGTTGTACACGGTTCGGTCCGGTCTTGAGACATATGTTTGACCTGATTCGGGAACCGTATTGCAAAAACGAGATGTGAATGCGGCCTATGATATGAAATTGGAGCGGCGATTGGTTGCTATAGAAGTTTGTTTTCAGGCAGATTGATAGGTCTGGGCCGTGGAGTTTCTATTTTGTGGATGCACTGACCTGCACTGACCCCGAAGTCACTGTCCAGGCCCGGACCCAGGAAACTGCTGTTGGCTGAAAATCGAGTTGGCAAATCATCCGGGGGGATACTGCTGGCGTGGTCAAAAAGTACGGACCCCAAAGGGGTGAACGGGGCTCCCAGAGGCTTCCTCTGTGTACTGGTCTTATTGCAATTCTTCACCTTCGGAGAGAAGAGAAGGAAACATATAACGTAGAACAACTACAACCCCCAACAAATGTATACACATTACAACTCCCAACATGATCATAATACAACTCTATTACACTCTATACATAGAACAACTACAACTCCTAATATGACCATAATACAACTCTATTATACTATTTACATAGAACATGTACAGCCCCCAACTAATAATAGTTATATACATTACCACTCCCAACATGATCATAATACAATTCTATTATACTATATACATAGAACAACTACAACGCCTAATATGATCATAATGCAACTCTATTACACTCTCTACATAGATCACTACAACCTCCAACATGGCCGATCACTGGGCATGGCGATAATACAATTCTATTATACTATATACATAGAACACTACAACTCCCAATATGATCTGACCACTGGACATAACCATAATACAACTCTACTATACTCTATACATGGATTACTACAACCCCCAACATGACCAACTGATGTCCATTACCATAATACCATTCTATTATACTCTATACATAGATCACTACAACCCCCAACATGACCAATCACGATAATACAATTCTACTATACTCTATAGATCAGTGATTCCCAACCAGGGTGCCTCCAGCTGTTGCAAAACTACAACTCCCAGGATGCCCGGACAGCCGAAGGCTGTCCGGGCATCCTGGGAGTTGTAGTTTTGCAACAGCTGGAGGCACCCTGGTTGGGAATCACTGCTATAGATAGAACACTACAAACTCCAACATGGCCGATCACTGGACATGACCATAATACAATCCTATTAAACTCTATACATGGATTACTACAACCCCCAATATGACCATAATACAATTCTACTATACTCTATACATAGATCACTACAACCCCCAACATGACCAATCACTGGGCATGGCAATTATACAATTCTACTACACTCTATAGATCAGTGTTTCCCAACCAGGGTGCCTACAGCTGTTGCAAAACTACAACTCCCAGCATGCCAAAGGCTGTCCGGGCATGCTGGGAGTTGTAGTTTTGCAACAGCTGGAGGCACCCTGGTTGGGAAACACTGCTATAGATAGAACACTACCACCTCATGACCATAATACAATTCTATTATACTTTATACATGGATCACTACAACCCCCAACATGACCAACTGATGGGCATTACCATAATACGATTCTATTATACTCCATACAGAGATCACTACAACCCCCAACATGTTCATGGTAAAAATTTTCTTATATTTTACACACAGAACGTGACCACAATACAATTCATTAGACCTCTACACATGACCATTAGGCTGTGTTCACAACATTATTTCAATAGGATTAGGCTGCACCGTGCACACTACAGAATTTCCGCGGCAGAAACCCCAATTCCAGCCTCTGCCAAAATAATCGACATGTCAATTCTTTCTGGGGAATCCGCACGGAAATGCATTGCTGTCTATGTCACTGTGTAAGGGCGTGTTTCCCAATTAGGGTGCCTCCAGATGTTGCTAATCTACAACTGGGAGTTGTAGTTTTGCAACAGCTGGAGGCACCCTGGTTGGGAAACACTGTCTCAAGTGTTCAGCTCAGAGCTCTACTGTCTTATTCTCCCTATCAGTAAGCAGTATTAATCAGATTTTCCAGAAATATACCATCATAACCCACTAGACTACAGGAAATCATTTGCATTAACCCTTTCAGTTCCACCAGTCGCCTGTGGCTTTTATATGTGCATTAAAGGGGTACTCCGGTGTAAAACAATTTTATTTTTTATTTTTTTTATCAACTGTTGCCAGAAAGTTAAACAGATTTGTAAATGACTTCGATTAAAAAAATCTTTACCCTTCCAGTACTTTTAAACAGCTGTATGCTACAGAGGAAATTCTTTTCCTTTTGAATTTCTTTTTTGTCTTGTCCACAGCGCGCTCTGCTGTCCATTTTAGGAACTGTCCAGAGCAGCATATATTTTCCATGGGGATTTTCTCCTCCTCTGGACAGTCCCTAAAATGGACAGCAGAGGTCAGCAGAGAGCACTGTGCTCGTGAGAGAAGAGAAATCCAAAATGAAAAGCATTTCCTCTGTAGTATACAGCCCCTAAAAAGTACTGGAAGGATTAAGATTTTTTAATAGAAGTCATTTACAAATCTGTTAAACTTTCTGGCACCAGTTGATTAAAAAAAATAAAAAAAAAAGTTTTCCACTGGAGTACCACTTTAAGCCTGCAGGGTACAGCACGGCGGATATGAATTCCTAGCGGTTGACTGACTAGACCCTTCAGCGCCGTACCACGTCAATCGATCACAGAATTGCTATCTAGGTGCAAAAAAAAAAAAAAAAAAAAAAAAAAAACTTTGTGACCCTTAGAATTTTAGGAAAGATCTCACTTACCCCGGGGACCATTTGCGGAGCCGCCGGTGTGTTGGGTGGCGCGGCATTTTGCCTGGACTCTTGCTCGCTGTACGATATTCCGCCACCTCCTCCGCCATCTTCCACTTCGTTCCAGCTGATCACTCGCTCTTGGCACATGCTGGGAGATCCAGAGAGGAAACAAGGCATAGGCGAGGCACGGGGCGGGTGCAGACAGTAGGGTCTCACCGGGGTCTCGTTCTGCTTATGGCACCATTCCCTGGTAGACTGAAGCCTATCACAGGACGCATGGGCACTTTCGCCAAGGGCCAACGTGGCCTCCAAACCTTGACTGATGGCCGCACAGTAGCTGTCATAGGTGGACTTATCTGGGCAACCAGGCCCCGGCCAGTTATTATGTCTAGCCTCGTTCCTATAGGGGGGGTTGTTGCCCCTGGACCCCCCTCCTCGCCTCTTGGCCCGTTTCTTTAGGGGCAGGACAGGAAGGCGGTAGAAGAGCAAAAAGCAATTGATGAGGAAGAGTAAAACCACACATGGGAGGAGGATGAAAACCAGGAGCGTCAGAGATGGCTGCAAGACCAACTTCTCCTCTACGGACGGAGCCGCCTGAGACAGTGGGTTCCCCCCAACGAAGGGGGGGAGAGAGGGGGTCACAGACACCATGGCATTAACAGATACTAGAGTATTTGGAATAGGATTAAGGGGGAGGGGAGTCTGGAGGCCTTGGGTCAGGCTCAATAGCCGGAATGAGGACCAGGGATTGGGGTTTGGGTGCCATCTACAACCATAGTCTGAGGCCTAGTGGAACTACAACATCTAGCAGGCCTTCACCATTGTACTCCCGCCATGACAGTATGACACACGGACAGTGGTTAACAATAGACAACACCTAAAATGGCCACGACAAAAAGGTCCTATACACGTATACGAATTCTACACGCCTCGGTTCTGTTCAGAAAAGAAGGGGTTAACGTGAGGTGTCAATCAATCCCAGCTTGTGACTGTGTCCATCCCCCCCCACCAGGTAAACACCTGAGTGTAGAGAGGAGGGGTCAGAGGGCAAATCCAAGGGGCGAAAAGTGACCCTAAAGTAATCGGCGCTTTATTGGTGGGTGTAGGGTCCGGGTTCTTGTGGTCCAGCTATCGTGTATGTGAAGATGGCGGCGGCTGTATGTGGGCATACTGTGAGTTATTTTGTGTTTACGTTGCATTAATAGCACACACTGAGGTATTATGTGAGTGCAAGGTAGTGTTTCCCAACCAGGGTGCCTCCAGCTGTTGCCAAACTACAACTCCCAGCATGTCCGGACATCCAAATTCACTAAGGTATAACGTGAGTCAAAGGCAGCGTTTCCCAACCTGTGTGCCTCCAGCTGTTGCAAAACTACAACTCCCAGCATGCCCGGACATCCAAATTCACTAAGGTATAACGTGAGTCAAAGGCAGCGTTTCCCAACCTGTGTGCCTCCAGCTGTTGCAAAACTACAACTCCCAGCATGCCCGGACAGCCAAATTCACGAAGGTATAACGTGAGTCAAAGGCAGTGTTTCCCAACCTGTGTGCCTCCAGCTGTTGCAAATCTACAACTCCCAGCATGCCCGGACAGCCAAATTCACGAAGGTATAACCTGAGTCAAAGGCAGTGTTTCCCAACCTGTGTGCCTCCAGCTGTTGCCAAACTACAACTCCCAGCATGCTTGGACATCCAAATTCACTAAGGTATAACATGAGTCAAAGGCAGTGTTTCCCAATCAGGGAGCCTCCAGCTGTTGCCAAACTACAACTCCCAGCATGCCCTTACAGCCAAATTCACTAAGGTATAACGTGAGTCAAAGGCAGTGTTTCCCAATCAGGGAGCCTCCAGCTGTTGCAAAACTACAACTCCCAGCATGCCCTTACAGCCAAATTCACTAAGGTATAACGTGAGTCAAAGGCAGTGTTTCCCAACCTGTGTGCCTCCAGCTGTTGCCAAACTACAACTCCCAGCATGCTTGGACATCCAAATTCACTAAGGTATAACATGAGTCAAAGGCAGTGTTTCCCAATCAGGGAGCCTCCAGCTGTTGCCAAACTACAACTCCCAGCATGCCCTTACAGCCAAATTCACTAAGGTATAACGTGAGTCAAAGGCAGTGTTTCCCAACCAGGGTGCCTCCAGCTGTTGCAAAACTACAACTCCCAGCATGCCCGGACAGCCGTTGGCTGTCCGGGCATGCTGAAAGTTGTAGTTTTGCAACAGCTGAAGGCACCCAGGTTTGGAAACACTGGTTAAAGGGTACCTTAAATTATAGTCCTGGCGGGAGGATATCTGATTAAACTTCACGGCAAAGGCATAGCCCGAGACAGATGTGCCGGAAGCCCCAAAGACTACCACATGTTTTTTGTGTGCATATATACGTCTCCTGATCGTGTTGGTGGAGAGATACCAAAACCTGTGTAGAGGAAGAGTGGTGCGGTTGCCCATAGCAACCAATCAGATGACTTCTTTATTTTTAACAAAGGCCTGTGAAAAATGAAAGTAGCGATCTGATTGGTTGCTATGGGCAATTGCTCCACTCTTCCTCTGCACAGGTTTTAATAAAACTCCCCAGTTGCTGCAAAATCTAAACCGATATCCTGCTGCCGGGACTATCTTCAGAGGTGCGCTTAAAGGGGTACTCCGGTGGAAACCTTTTTTTTTTTTTTTAAATCAACTGGTGCCATTAAATCAACATGGCTACGCCATTTTATGCTAGGGACGTTAGGGACCCACTCTAAATAGGTGGCCTTGACGTGGCGAGTGGGCTTGTACTTTTTGATCAAAAATGTATAATAACAACCTGTTAGTTTTTGATATTATGCTGAGAAGCAATCAAATCATTATACAAGATTGTAGATGTGCACTATGTCTGTATTCTACTCGAATTCAGATTTGTAAATTACTTTTATTAAAAAATCTTAATCCATCCACTACTTATTAGCTGCTGAATACTACAGAGGAAATTCTTTTCTTTTTGGAGCACAGAGCTCTCTGCTGACATCACGAGCACAGTGCTCTCTGCTGACATCTCTTTCCATTTTAGGAACTGTCCAGAGCAGAATATGTTTGCTATGGGGTATTTTCTCCTACTCTGGACAGTTCTTAAAATGGACAGAGATGTCAGCAGAGAGCACTGTGCTCGTGATGTCAGCAGAGAGCTCTGTGTTCCAAAAAGAAAAGAATTTCCTCTGTAGTATTCAGCAGCTAATAAGTAGTGGATGGATTAAGATTTTTTAATAAAAGTAATTTACAAATCTGTTTAACTTTCTGGCACCAGTTGATAACCCCTTTCCACTTGAGTACCCCTTTAAGCGCACCTCTGAAGATAGTCCCGGCAGCAGGATATCGGTTTAGATTTTGCAGCAACCGGGGAGAATTATGAAAACCTGTGCAGAGGAAAAGTGGTGCAGTTGCCCATAGCAACCAATCAGATTGCTTCTTTCATTTTTCTGAGGCCTTTGTTAAAAAAAAGTTTTCCACTCTTAGGGTACATACAGATGAGCCGATCCACAGCATGTTTTACGCTGTGGATTCGCCGCCGAAGGACCCCTACAGGGTGCCTTTTAGATATGCCTGCTCAGAGCGGCAAAACGCCACTACGAGCAGACACACTGCCATGTGTGAGTCGCAGTATATTCGCGCAGTATACTCACACATTCCGGCTGCTCCGGCCCAGCTCAGGGAGCAGGGGGAGTGGCCGCGATGTGTGCAAGTACACCGCACATGCGCGGCAACTCACACATTGCAGTGGTGTGTCTGCTTGTAGCAGCGTATTGCGAAACCAGCAAGGGGTGCTTCGGCAACGGCGGATCCGCAGCGTAAAATGCGCTGTGGATCCGCTCATCTGAATGTACCCTTAGGCTGTGTTCACATAGTGGAATTTCCGAGCGGAGTCTGTTGGAAATATTCTGCTTGAAAAATTCTGCTGCAGTAGAGTCTCATTCTTTCCAACAGGTTTCTGCTGCACCATATACACGGTGGAATTTTCTGCCGCGGAAACATCTGCGGCTGAAATCCCGTTTTTGTCGTCGGCAGAAACAATGAACATTTGCAAAATGTCTGCCCATGTAGCCTAAGGGTACGCTCACACGGGGGGATTTATTTGCGGTTCTTTCGCTGCGTATTTGAAAGGGGGCGGGCTCTTCTCGGCTGTCCGCAGCAGATTTTCCAGGGCGGATTTTCCACCATGGAAATTCCGCTGCGGAAAATCTGCTGAGTACAGCCGAGAAGAGCCGGCTCCCTTTCAAATACGCAGCAGGAAACCCACAAATAAATCCACCCATGTGAACTTTACCCTTAGGCTATGTTCTGTGTGGAATTTCGCAGGGAGATTCCGCAGCAGCAGAGTCCCATTGATTTCAATGGGATTCTGGTGCGCTGTTCACATAGCAGAATTTCTCATAGACAGCAAGGCCTTTATGTGCATTGTCCACAGAAAGAATAGACATGGGAAGGACCTATACGTAATATTTGGTGGACTCAAAAACACAGCAGCTCAAATAAACTGCATCAAAAAAAGCCCAAAAGGGAAAAACAACCCCCAAAAAATTAGACCTTATGGCAGTGTTTTCCAACCAGGGTGCCTCCAGCTGTTGCAAAACTACAACTCTCAGCATGCCCAGACAGCCGAAGGCTGTCTGGGCATGCTGGGAGTTGTAGTTTTGCAAAAGCTGGAGGCACACTGATTGGGAAACACTCCCCTGAGCAATCACTAATGTAAGTCAAAGGCTGTTCGGGCATGCTTGGAGCTGTAGTTTTGCAACAGCTGGAGGCACACTGATTGGGAAACACTGCCCTGAGCAATCACTAATGTAAGCCAAAGACTGTCCGGGCATGCTGGTAGTTGTAGTTTTGCAACAGCTGGAGGCACACTGGTTGGGAAACACTGCCCTGAGCAATTACTAATGTAAGTCAAAGGCTGTTCGGGCATGCTTGGAGCTGTAGTTTTGCAACAGCTGGAGGCACACTGATTGGGAAACACTGCCCTGAGCAATTACTAATGTAAGCCAAAGGCTGTCCGGGCATGCTGGTAGTTGTAGTTTTGCAACAGCTGGAGGCACACTGGTTGGGAAACACTGCCCTGAGCAATCACTAATGTAAGTCAAAGGCTGTTCGGGCATGCTGGTAGTTGTAGTTTTGCAACAGCTGGAGGCACACTGATTGGGAAACACTGCCCTGAGCAATCACTAATGTAAGCCTAAGGCTGTCCGGGCATGTTGGTAGTTGTAGTTTTGCAACAGCTGGAGGCACCCTGGTTGGAAAACACTGCCTGATACGGTGAGCGTGCAGTTGATGAATCTGGGTAACGCCATCGCGGACAAGCGATTCTGTTGCACGGCTCACAGTATTACTGAACGTCACATTATTTGCGCGGTGACCTTACTATTGCTGGGGGTTCAGGATGTCGGGGGGGGGGGGGGGGGGGGGCGATGGCGTCGTCCGCCCAGAGTTTGGAAGATAAATCCGAGTTAGTTTGTGTAACACTTGTGTTGCTTGTTTGGGCCTTTCCTGGAAATGGCTCCTGAAATAGCAGCATGTGTGCTGGGAACGGTGTCCCAGATATAACCGGCGTCCTTGACACCTCAGCGGATGATTTACCGGAGGCGTCAGCAGGTGCGCTTAACCTTTTCCCAGCTCTGGGTTATACCGTACGATCTATGACGACCCACATTATAACATTTCCCCGTAAATCAAGGCAGACGTGTCAGTACAGCGTTAGGGGACATCAATCGCTGCCACCTCGGGGCGGCGGCCATTTTATTCTTTGATGTCTCCGGTGAATACATCACACTCATTGGCCCAGATTTATTAAAAGCTTACATTTTACCAGAACAATCTGAGAAACGGAAGCTGAGCTGTGACTGGTTGCTATGGGTGATTCAGACACTGTTTTGCCTCACGCAAATAAATCTAGGCCTTTGATAAAATGGCCTTTGTTGCCCATAGCAACAACCAGTCAAAGGCCCCCTTATTCGGCTGTTCTGGACAAAATGGAAGCTGCATTGTAAGTTGGTTGCTATGGGCAACAAGGTGTTCGTCTTTTATGTTTATGAGGCCCCTATGTTAGGCCTCTTTCACACATGTATCTTGCATGCTTAGGCTGCCGGGCATGCTGGGAGTTGTAGTTTTGCAACAGCTGGAAACACACTGTTTGAATGCAGGGAAAACACTGCTCTAGGACGTATATATATATATATATATATATATATATATATATATATATATTAGTGGGGATCAAAAGTTTGGGCACCCCAGGTAAAAAATTGTATTCATGTGCATAAAGAAGCCAAGGAAAGATGGAAACATCTCAAAGGCATCAAATTACAGATTAGACGTTCTTATAATATGTCAACAAAAGTTGGATTTTATTTCGATCATTTACACTTTCAAAATAACAGAAAACAAAAAAATGGCATCTGCAAAATGTTGGGCACCCTGCAGAGTTAATATCTTGTACTGCTCCCTTTGGCAAGTATCACAGCTTGTAAACGCTTTTTGTAGCCAGCAAAGAGTCTTTCAATTCTTGTTTGAGGTATCTTTGCCATTCTTCCTTACAAAAGTCTTCCAGTTCTTTGAGATTTCTGGGCTGTCTGTCACGCACTGCTCTTTTAAGGTCTATCCATAGATTTTCAATTATGTTGAGGTCAGGAGATTATGAAGGCCATGGACAAACCTTCAGTTTACGCCTCTTGATGTAATCCCCCGTGGATTTCGAGGTGTGTTTAGGATCATTATCCATTTGTAGAAGCCATCCTCTCTTTAACTTCAGCTTTTTTACATATGGCATCAAGTAAGCATCCAAAATTTGCTGACATTTTATTGAATCCATTTTTCCTTCTACTCAAGAGATGTTCCCTGTGCCACTGGCTGCAATACAACCCCAAAGCATGATTGATCCACCCCCATGCTTAACAGTTGGACAGAGGTTCTTTTCATTAAATTCTGTTCCCCTTCTTCTTCAAACATATCTTTGCTCATTCCGACCAAAAAGTTACATTTTAACCTCATCGGTCCACAGAACTTGTTTCCAAAATGCATCAGGCTTGTCTATATGTTCGTTTGCAAAGTTCAAACGCTGATTTTTGTGGTGAGGACATAGAATAGGTTTTCTTCTGATGACTCTTCCATGAAGACCATATTTGTACAAGTATCTCTTGTAGGGATTGTGCAGTCAAACATGGGTTTTGAATTGTTTTTCTCACAATCCTGTGAGCTGTTCTGTCTGATAGTTTTCTTGGTCTTCCAGATCTTGCTTTAACTTCCACTGTTTCTGATGACTGCCATTTCTTAATTACATTCCGAACAGAGGATATTGACATCTGAAAACATTTTGCTATCTTCTTACAGCCTTCTCCAGCTTTGTGAGTGTCAACTATTTTCAGTTTCAGATTTCTAGACAACTGCTTAGAAGAACCCATGGGGCTGATTGTTGGGGCAAGGTCAGATGAGTCTGGGCATTTAAAACCTTTGAGATTGACATCACCTGGTCTTCCCAGATGATGATTGAGAACAATCCATGACACTGGCAGGTCTCAGCTTTGCAAAGGGGGCAGTGCATGCTATAAATTCTGCAAGGTGCCCAAACTTTTGCAGATGCCATTTTTTTTTGTTTTCTGTTATTTTGAAAGTGTAAATGATGGAAATAAAATCTAACTTTTGTTGACATATTATAAGAATGTCTAATCTGTAATTTGATGCCTTTTGGAGATTTTTTTTCATCTTTCCTTGGCTTCTTGATGCACATTAATACAAATTTTTACCTGGTGTGCCCAAACTTTTGATCTCCACTGTGTGTGTGTGTGTGTGTGTGTGTGTGTGTGTGTGTGTGTATATATATATATATATATATATATATATATATATATATATATATATATATATATATTTTTTTTTTTTTTTTAATTAAAGAAACAAGTACACTTTAAAAACCTACCTTTTAAAATGTTGATATCAGACGACATAACTTTAATGCAATACTGTCACTTTTTTTTTTAACACAGACATGTCAAAGGTTTTGTTCAGTCTGGGTCTCAGTGCTGATTACCCCATGATCTCTAGATATAGCCGGGAGAAGAGTACAGCAGCACACTTCACTGCCTGGCTTGGCACTAAGTTCGACCGAGAAGCGAAGTGCTCTGCTGTGCGCTTCCTCCATCTATATCTAGAGATCAGTGAAGTAACCAGCACTAAGACCCCGACCGAACACCTATGACAAGTCTGCATGATATGACAAAGCTTTAAAGGAGTACTCTGCCCCTAGACATCTTATCCCCTATCCTAAGGATAGGGGATAAGATGTCTGATCACGGGGATCCTGCCACTGGGAACCCCCATGATCTCGTCTGCGGGACCCAAAACATCCAGTGTACAGAGTGAACTTCGCTCCATGCCGTCACGCCCCCTCAATGCAAGTCTAGGCCGTCACGACCCTTCTCATAGACTTGCATTGAAGGGGCGTGGCCGTGATGTCACGAAGGGGGCGTGGACGTGACATCAAGAACCTCCGGTGCTGCACCCGACGATCTAAACGAACGCCGGGTGCAGCAGGTAGATCAGACATCTTATCCCCTATCCTTTGGTTAGGCGATAAGATGTCTAGGGATGGAGTACCCCTTTAAGGAGGATGGATGATGCCCTCTTTTCTGCTACATGTGGATTCTATTATGAGACAGTGTCGTATCGGTCAGTGGAGAGTTGGGAGGTCTTTATGTGTGTGTACATGTATATATCTATATATATTAATATTAGAAGGCTAGCCAGTCCTGCCGATGGGTTCAGATGGCACGTCTAATGATTAAATGCCCCTGTGAAAAGTCTTTTCGACACCTGACATTTCGGAGTTTTCGCAGAAGCAGCCAATTATCCGCTGTATATGGTGGCCTCCCAACTAGCCCCCGAGAGAAGGGTTGGGCATGTAGGATTTCAACTACTTGACCTTCTTGTTTTCCAGGAGATAAGCAGCCACCAGAGGTGTCTGGCAGGGGCTTAAATCCCCTCTCCTCATTCAGAACACATGTACGTTCAACCGAGCCAAACATCCATGTGTATGGTATATATATGATAGAGATTCAGAAGTAAAGATGTATTAGCACCCTAAGGGAGCCTTTACGGCAGAGTTACGTTCACCGGTTGTTTGTTCAATGGTCGATCGGATCTTTTGTGCAGCCAATAATGATGATTTTGAAGGGCCGCATGGCTAAGGGCTCTGTATATGAGTGATCACAAAGATTGGTTTTCGTATACTGCAAGTCGGCCCGTCTAAAAGGACCCTTACCTGGGCTCTTGAGTCTCATTTACATAATAATAAAAATGGTTCTATTTCGGCACTGGAAAGGACTATAGAGATAAGAGGCATGCCCAGAATTGTGATGACCAGTCCTACTTAGCCATATACAGTGGTCCCTCAAGTTACAATATTAATTGGTTCCAGGACGACCATTGTGTGTTGAAACCATTGTATGTTGAGATCATAGCTCTATGGAAACCTGGTAATTGGTTCTGAAGCCACCAAAATGTCATCCAAAAATAGGAAAAGGTGAGGATTAAAGAAAAATAAGTAGATAACTAATATAGATAAAGCAAATCCTTACATACAAAAGTAAGAAAGATCTGCTGGGAGCTGTAATCAGCTGTTTCACTGTTTTCCAACCAGGGGGCCTCCAGCTGTTGCAAAACTACAATTCCCAGCATGCCCGGACAGCCTTTGGCTGTCCGGGCATCCTGGGAGTTGTAGTTTTGCAATAGCTGGAGGCCCCCTTGTTGGGAAACACAGGTCTATGTAGAGAACAGGAGCTTCTTCAGGGTCCTGTACAGTACACGCAATGTCCTAAAAAAGAAAGTAAAAGAGAGCCAACCTTACTTGGTGTCCAAAGGAGCAGCTAACCCTGGCATAGGTAAAGAGTACAGAACATGTAATACCTCCCTGTACTGTAGGGGGCACTACCAGACACCAGTCAGTGCATACACTTCAGTAATACAGGTAAAGAGTACAGAAAATGTATTACCTCCCTGTACTGTAGGGGGCACTACCAGACACCAGTCAGTGCATACACTTCAGTAATACAGGTAAAGAGTACAGAAAATGTATTACCTCCCTGTACTGTAGGGGGCACTACCAGACACCAGTCAGTACATACACTTCAGAAATACAGGTAAAGAGTAGTACAGAACATGTAATACCTCCCTGTACTGTAGGGGGCACTACCAGACACCAGTCAGTGCATACACTTCAGTAATACAGGTAAAGAGTACAGAAAATGTAATACCTCCCTGTACTGTAGGGGGCGCTACCAGACACCAGTCAGGGCATACACTTCAGTAATACAGGTAAAGAGTAGTACAGAACGTGTAATACCTCCCTGTACTGTAGGGGGCGCTACCAGACACCAGTTAGTGCATACATTTCAGTAATACAGGTAAAGAGTAGTACAGAACATGTAATACCTCCCTGTACTGTAGGGGGCGCTACCAGACACCAGTCAGTGCATACACTTCAGTAATACAGGTAAAGAGTAGTACAGAACATGTAATACCTCCCTGTACTGTAGGGGGCGCTACCAGACACCAGTCAGTGCATGCACTTTAGGAATACAGGGGTTTTACCAGTGAAATGCCCATTCTGATTGGTCGGTTCTTCCAGCCATTGACACGTTTCACAGATTCCATAGCATTGTATGTGGAGTCTGGTTTCAAGTTACAATGGTCCAGAAAAGACCATTATATGTTAAAACTATTGTATGTTGAGGCCATTGTAAGTTGAGGGATCACTGTACTTACCGTTTACACCCCTGTGAGTATACAGACAGCTAGCGGGCATCAGGATAGCTACACACAGAGGGCAGGGAGAGGACCGACCCTTCACCTCCTGATAAGGATTAGTAAGAGGGTGCGTCATTTTTTCCTGATTTACTAAAAGAGGAAACCTATGACTAGTCAGAGAATAATGTCCGCTTCGGAAATCCCTGTATTATACAGCACTGTCCCTTCATTGTGCTAGTCACTGTCCCGGCTGCAGGGTGGTTGGGCTGTTGCCTGGCACTGAGGGTAACACTGGGCCCAGCTGGCACCGTCCTCCTTAATCATATTAACTGAGGACCTGTCATGTTCTCAAGAGCAAAATGGAAAAAAGTCGGCACAAGCAGTTGGTGCTATTCATTGCGTGTGACTCATACGGCACTATCTATGGAGCAGCCGAGGTGTCAGCAACGATAAAGAAACCATCTCTGCTGTAGGATTCTAACAGGACCATAATAGGTGCCCCATACCCAGGACTCATGCCACTTAAAGAGCAATGCCAGTCACATAGGAAAACCTAGTTCATAGGGCAGTATATAGTACTCTACTATATACATATAGCAGCATTACGGTCCTCATATTTGTATTCATAAGAGGCAGTATTATAGTAGTTATATTCTTGTATATAGGGGCAGTATTATAGTAGTTATATTCTTGTATATAGGAGGCAGTATTATAGTAGTTATATTCTTGTATGTAGGAGACAGTATTATAGTAGTTATATTCTTGTATATAGGGGCAGTATTATAGTAGTTATATTCTTGTATATAGGAGGCAGTATTATAGTAGTTATATTCTTGTATATAGGGGCAGTATTATAGTAGTTATATTCTTGTATATAGGGGCAGTATTATAGTAGTTATATTCTTGTATATAGGAGGCAGTATTATAGTAGTTATATTCTTGTATATAGGGGCAGTATTATAGTAGTTATATTCTTGTATATAGGAGGCAGTATTATAGTAGTTATATTCTTGTATGTAGGAGACAGTATTATAGTAGTTATATTCTTGTATATAGGAGGCAGTATTATAGTAGTTATATTCTTGTACATAGGAGGCAGTATTATAGTAGTTATATTCTTGTATATAGGAGCAGTATTATAGTAGTTATATTCTTGTATACAGGAGGCAGTATTATAGTAGTTATATTCTTGTATGTAGGAGACAGTATTATAGTAGTTATATTCTTGTATATAGGGGCAGTATTATAGTAGTTATATTCTTGTATATAGGAGGCAGTATTATAGTAGTTATATTCTTGTATATAGGAGGCAGTATTATAGTAGTTATATTCTTGTATATAGGGGCAGTATTATAGTAGTTATATTCTTGTATATAGGGGCAGTATTATAGTAGTTATATTCTTGTATATAGGAGGCAGTATTATAGTAGTTATATTCTTGTATATAGGAACAGTATTATAGTAGTTATATTCTTGTATATAGGAGGCAGTATTATAGTAGTTATATTCTTGTATGTAGGAGACAGTATTATAGTAGTTATATTCTTGTATATAGGAGCAGTATTATAGTAGTTATATTCTTGTATATAGGAGCAGTATTATATTAGTTATATTCTTGTATATAGGGGCAGTATTATAGTAGTTATATTCTTGTATATAGGAGCAGTATTATTGTAGTTATATTCTTGTTTATAGGAGGCAGTATTATAGTAGTTATATTCTTGTACATAGGAGCAGTATTATAGTAGCTATATTCTTGTATATAGGAGGCAGTATTATAGTAGTTATGTTCTTGTATATAGGGGCAGTATTATAGTAGTTATATTCTTGTATATATGAGCAGTATTATAGTAGTTATATTCTTGTATCTAGGAGGCAGTATTATAGTAGTTATATTCTTGTATATAGGGGGCAGTATTCTAGTAGTTATATTCTTGTATATAGGAGTAGTACTATAGTAGTTATATTCTTGTACATAGGAGGCAGTATTATAGTAGTTATATTCTTGTATATAGGAGTAGTATTATAGTAGTTATATTCTTGATCCCACCAGGCCAGCTTGTAATTTATGATGATGAGGAAATAAAAGTTGTAGTTTTATACAGGTGAGTGCAGATGTGAATTTCTTTCTACGGATTCATACCTAGATGTCTATTTTCACATGCATCTAGCACCCGTTTTCCGGAATCTGCTCCTCCTGCACGGGATAATTCTCATTTTTTGCATGTAATGACCGTCAGTAGTGCAGTCTTACCTTTCCTCTACTGTCTCATTATAGTAGTTATATTCTTGTATATAGGAGCAGTATTATAGTAGTTATTTTCTTGTATATAGAAGCAGTATTATAGTAGTTATATTCTTGTATATAGGGGCAGTATTACAGTAGTTATATTCTTGTATATAGGAGCAGTATTATAGTAGTTATATTCTTGTATATAGGAGGCAGTATTATAGTAGTTATATTCTTGTATATAGGAGCAGTATTATAGTAGTTATTTTCTTGTATATAGAAGCAGTATTATAGTAGTTATATTCTTGTATATAGAAGCAGTATTATAGTAGTTATATTCTTGTATATAGGAGCAGTATTATAGTAGTTATATTCTTGTATATAGGAGCAGTATTATAGTAGTTATTTTCTTGTATATAGAAGCAGTATTATAGTAGTTATATTCTTGTACATAGTAGCAGTATTATAGTAGTTATATTCTTGTATATAGAAGCAGTATTATAGTAGTTATATTCTTGTACATAGGAGGCAGTATTATAGTAGTTATATTCTTGTATATAGGAGCAGTATTATAGTAGTTATTTTCTTGTATATAGAAGCAGTATTATAGTAGTTATATTCTTGTATATAGAAGCAGTATTATAGTAGTTATATTCTTGTATATAGGAGCAGTATTATAGTAGTTATATTCTTGTACATAGTAGCAGTATTATAGTAGTTATATTCTTGTATATAGAAGCAGTATTATAGTAGTTATATCCAAGTAAAGAAAAATGAGTGGCACCAATGACTGGTATCCCTAGGCAACAGATGTGTCCGAGCAGTTGTGGAAATGCTATCCTGGAGCTTCAGATATAAGCAATACCTGGGGGTGCAGGTGTAAATTCAATAGTCCATAAATATGAGGGTTCAAGAAAAAGAAGAGAGACCGCACTCATCCACTGTATAGGCTTGTAAATGTAGATTTATTCAGATCATTGGAGGTAGATCCATGAGGTGAACATGGAGGGGAAGAACGCCAGGACTAGTTTCGTGCCAGACGGCGCTTCCTCTGACTGGGCTCAGTCAGAGGAAGCGCCGTCTGGCACGAACCTAGGGTCTGAAGAAGCGTGATACGCACGCGCAACAGCTGTAACCCAGCCAGTCACTGATGAACTAAGTCTTACCTGTAAGCGTCCGTGCTCCATGTCTCTGCACCGTTGAAATACGCACCGCATCCTGGTGAGTGACGTCCCTCTGTTTCTTCTTTGCATATATTATAATAGTTATATTCTTGCATATTGGAGCAGTATTATAGTAGTTATATTCTTGTATATAGGAGCAGTATTATATTAGTTATATTCTTGTATATAGGGGCAGTATTATAGTAGTTATATTCTTGTATATAGGAGGCAGTATTATAGTAGTTATATTCTTGTATATAGGAGGCAGTATTATAGTAGTTATATTCTTGTATATAGGAGGCAGTATTATAGTAGTTATATTCTTGTATATAGGAGGCAGTATTATAGTAGTTATATTCTTGTATATAGGGGCAGTATTATAGTAGTTATATTCTTGTATATAGGAGGCAGTATTATAGTAGTTATATTCTTGTATATAGGAGCAGTATTATAGTAGTTATATTCTTGTATATAGGAGCAGTATTATAGTAGTTATATTCTTGTATATAGGAGCAGTATTATAGTAGTTATATTCTTGTATATAGGAGGCAGTATTATAGTAGTTATATTCTTGTATATAGGAGGCAGTATTATAGTAGTTATATTCTTGTATATAGGAGGCAGTATCATAGTAGTTATATCCTTGTATATAGGAGCAGTATTATAGTAGTTATATTCTTGTATATAGGAGCAGTATTATAGTAGCTATATCCTTGTATATAGGAGGCAGTATCTGAACATACAGAAGAGGATTGCCGGAGAACGACAGCAAGGAACGGGACCAGGTAAGTATGGTTGTCATCAGTGTCACCTGCACTACCTGTCTGTACCGACAGGTTAGTGCAGGTGACAGATTTTCTTTAAACAAAAGGTTATACATTTTAGTTTTGCATGAGAATATATCTACTATAATACTGCTCCTATATACAAGAATATAACTACTATAATACTGCCTCCTATACACAAGAATATAACTACTATAATACTGCTCCTATATACAAGAATATAACTACTATAATACTGCCTCCTATATACAAGAATATAACTACCATATTCTGGGCTTAACTTGGAGCATGGGCGGAGCTTGGTGAGGTCACTGCTACTGTTCTCTGCTGGGCCCTGCTGCTGGCAAACAGCAGCGGTGATGTCATTAAGCTCCACCCATCCTCCAAGTCAGGCCTGGAGCTGAAGATACAGAAGAGGATTGCCGGAGAACCACAGCACGGAACGGGACCAGGTAAGTATTGTTGTCATCAGTGTCACCTGCACTACCACCTTCAGGTGACATGGATAACAGATTTCCTTTAAGCTTTGAGTTTTTTTACAAATAGAAAATCTAATTTCAATGACTATTTTACTAATGGGAGGTTAAATCAGTCCTTTAGCATGTAATATATGCCGCCTGACACAGATGTGGCAACAAATATGAAGTCTAAGCTCTTGTTCACATAGGCAACAAATTGGAAGCACAGTAGTTGGGAAACAGAGTTTAATTATCCAGCCCCCCCAAAACCCCAAACTTATCCCCTACCTACAGGATAGGGGATAATTTGATCACTGGGACCCTCCGCAATCTCCACAATGGGGCCCCGGCTCTTTCAGCTGCATGGAGAGGATATCCCCCTGAAAGCTGAGAACTTCTCCCCTACTTTCTATAGACTGACTTCTGCAGGATTGAGAGATACGTTGAGAAAATTGTTGAGCAGACGTCAATTGATAAAAACTTTCAACATGTGAAACATTTATTTTTTTTTTTAAATGACCAACACCTTAGGCTGAGTTCACAATGCTGTTGTTCTCCGACCCATTTTGGAGTCTGTAAGGATTTTTTTTTTGTGCCAAACGGACCAAGAATATAACAAAAACACATCTACTTACTTCCAGTGCTCCCATGGTACCTCTGGTGTCCTGCTTTGGTCCCCTGCAGCAGTCGTCTTTCTGAAGCTGCAGCGTTACTGCTGTCTATGAAAGAACCCTGGTCCAGTGTGTCATACTGCAGCTGAGTAAATCCCTGGTCGAGGCAGGACATCACTGCGGCCATGGATTTTACTGGGCTGCAGTGTGACGTACTGGACCCAGGTGCTTCCATAGACGGCAGTTCAGGAAGAGGATTGCTTCAGGGGACCGGAGCAGGACACCAGAGGCACCATGGGAGCACTAGAGGTAAGTAAATGTGTGTTTTGTTACATCCAACTCAATGGCCATAGTTACAACCGTGACCACCCCCCCCCCCAGAGTTCGCCTGGGGTACTCCACTGCCCCAGCATTCTGAATGTTTTGCTGGGTGTGGGCTTTGTGACATCATGCCACGCCCCCTCAATGCAAGTCTATGGGAGGGGGCCACACCCCCACCCATAGAATTGCATTGAGGGGGCGTGGTGTGATGTCACAAGGGGCGTGGCCATGACATCACGACCCTCGCAGCCCGCACCCAGCGTTCCCACAGTATTAACCCCATGTACACACGACACTTGGAGCAGTCCTTGTAAAATTCACAATCTTGTACTTTTATTTCTGTCCAGTGTGTAGAAAGGTCAAAATGGTCACTGGTCACTTTTTTTTAAATTATATTTACAATTTTTTAAACTTTAAAAAAACAAAACAAAAAAATTATTTATTTATCTAAAAGTCCCATAAGTTCATTGTCAGAGGCGGAGGCTAAAAACAATGACGAACCGGATAGTAAAAGGTAATAAAGTTACGTCTGGAAGTCCATTATTCCTACTACTACGCCGCCCCCTGTAACAGTACATTGTGATTGCCAGGCCCTGCCCGCTGTGCCCTCTTGAACCGTCCTTCGTCACGCAGAGATGGCGAGCTTTATAGAAGAATCCTAACTTTTTATTAAAATAAAAAAAAGTCTATTGTTTTTATTTTGAGCTCTAGAAAGTTCTTGTCTTCTGCATAGAATGTAGATTATTAGACTTTTATCCCAGGAGTCAGACGTACACTGCAGGTCTCCATTGCAAAACTCTTGGCACGGATCTGTAAGGTATTGCATGAGGCCCCGGGCCCCTTTGCACGTGTGTTACTAGGAACATGGCAGGTGCTGTTTGAGGAGTTCTCGGGTTGGTGGCGGTATTCTGTCTGGGAATCGTACTTGAAACTCTACTATTAGGTCACCGCGCTGGGTGGGGACTTTGGGGTAAGGCAATCCTTCACCTCGGAGCCGCTTCACGGTTCCTGGCTTGATGATGTCGCTGCACGGTAGCGGGATGACCCGTCCATCGATGGTGGGAATGTTGACTGTGCAGCCACACAGCGCCTGAGGAAAGAAGAAAAGGAAAATCTGGTCAATCTATACATCTCTAAAACTCAACGTATGCATGTATATACGTTCCAGCACAACTTTTGATGAAACTTGGTCACATGTTACTTATAGGTCAACTAAAAATATGGTAGTTATATTAACCCTAACCTACCCCCTTATGTGATCATGTGGGTTTTTTACTGAAGTCCCATGGAAGTACATCTACTGATCGGGTTACTCTCGGGCTGCAGAGATTGCCTGGGACTTTAAATAACATCCTGCTGACTGTCCGGCAGACACAGAGAATATTTAGTGCAGGGGACAGGATAGAAGTAGATGATATGAGGTTGGGATATGAGTAGATATGAGGTTGGGATATAAAGTCAGGATATAAAGAAAGAATTAAGGTCTGGATATAAAGACAGGATATGCGGAAGATGTGAGGTCGGGATATGGTGGCCGGATAAGAGGTCAGGATATTAGGATGGGGATGTAAGGACGAGTTGTAAGGGTTGGGATTTGACGACGAGATGTGAGGACGAGATATGAAGAAGAGCTGTGAGGTCGAGATAAGAGATCAGGATATTAAGACAGGATATGCGGATGGGGATGTAAGGATAAGATGTGAGGATGAGATGTAAGGGTTGGGATGTGACGACGAGAGGTGACGACAGGATATGAAATCAGGATATGAACTCAGGATATGAAGAAGAGATGTGAGGTCGGGATGTGGGGACAGGATATGAGGAAGAGATGTAAGGTCAGGATATGGTATCCAGATAAGAAAAGAGGTCAGGATATGAGGATGGAGATGTGAGGACGAGTTGTAAGGGTTGGGATGCGACGACTGGATATGAAGAGGAGCTGTGAGGTCGAGATAAGAGATCAGGATATTAAGACAGGATATGCGGATGGGGATGTAAGGACGAGTTATAAGGGTTGGGATGTGACAATGAGAGGTGATGACAGGATATGAGGTCAGGATATAAAGAAGAGATGTGAGGTCGGGATAAGAGATCAGGATATGAGGAAGAGATGTAAGGTTGGGGTATGGTGTCCAGATAAGAGGT
Organism: Hyla sarda; assembly: GCF_029499605.1. NCBI lineage: Eukaryota > Metazoa > Chordata > Amphibia > Anura > Hylidae > Hyla > Hyla sarda. The sequence goes on from NC_079189.1 coordinate 596,826,787, forward strand.
CAGAATATGAGGATGGGGATGTGAGGACAGGATATGAGGTTAGGATATGAAGAGGAGCTGTGAGGTCGGGGTATGGTGTCGGGATAAGAGATCAGGATATAAAGCCAGGATATGCGCATGGGGATGTAAGGATGAGATGTGAGGCTTGGGATGTGACCACGCGAGACGAGATGTGAGGTCGGGATACGAGGTCAGGATATAAAGAAGAGATGTAAGGTCAGGATACGAGGTCAGGATATAAAGAAGAGATGTGAGGTCAGGATATGAGGTCAGGATATAAAGAAGAGATGTGAGGTCAGGATATGAGGTCAGGATATGAGGTCAGGATATGAGGTCAGGATATGAGGTCAGGATATGAGGTCAGGATATGAGGTCAGGATATGTGAGGTCAGGATATGAAGAAGATATGTGAGGTCAGGATATGAAGAAGATATGTGAGGTCAGGATATGAAGAAGATATGTGAGGTCAGGATATGAAGAAGATATGTGAGGTCAGGATATGAAGAAGATATGAGGTCAGGATATGAAGAAGATATGTGAGGTCAGGATATAAAGATGATATGTGAGGTCAGGATATAAAGATGATATGTGAGGTCAGGATATGAAGAAGAGATGTGAGGTCAGGATATGAGGTCAGGATATAAAGAAGAGATGTGAGGTCAGGATATAAAGAAGAGATGTGAGGTCAGGATATGAGGTCAGGATATGAAGAAGAGATGTGAGGTCAGGATATGAGGTCAGGATATAAAGAAGAGATGTGAGGTCAGGATATAAAGAAGAGATGTGAGGTCAGGATATGAGGTCAGGATATAAAGAAGAGATGTGAGGTCAGGATACGAGGTCAGGATATAAAGAAGAGATGTGAGGTCGGGATACGAGGTCAGGATATGAAGAAGAGATGTGAGGTCAGGATGTGGGGACAGGATATAAAGAAGAGATGTGAGGTCGGGATACGAGGTCAGGATATAAAGAAGAGATGTGAGGTCAGGATGTGGGGACAGGATATAAAGAAGAGATGTGAGGTCGGGATGTGGGGACAGGATATGAGGAAGAGAAATGAGGACAAGATGTGAGGTTGGAATATGAGGCCAATAGTGTCATGGTTGCTTTATCTCTTGCAAATGATTAGGCAGGCCGACCGGGCAATGCCGAGTACCCTGCTAGTATGAGGATAAAGCTGGAGAGAGGGCAAACTCGTCATAACCTAACCATCTTGTCTGAGGGCTCGGCCGTCGATTTGTTTAGTCTGGGGGAAAAAAAAAAAAAGTAGTTTTGCTTTTGATGTGGCCCTGACAGCTCCATACAGTGGGTTATGGCTCTCGGAGGACTGTAACCATTACAGAAAAATGTAGTAGAGTATAGAGTATATAAGTGCAGGATAGAGCATTTTTTTTTCCAAGCAGTGTGCCTCCAGCTGTTGCAAAACTACAACTCGCAGCATGCCCGGACAGCCAACGGCTGTCCGGGCATGCTGGGAGTTGTAGATTTGCAACAGCTGGAGGTTCACAGTTTGGAGACCACTGATATAAGAAGGTATAAATACCAATGGTACCTCACTTCACTGAAAATGACATTGTATGAAATCGCACATGCCAATCTTTCCTCGGTTACGTTTTTTCTAGGAACGTGCGACTGAGTCACCGCGCTTAATGGTAAACTCCCTCTACGTCACGAGGGCGGTGAATCAAGCGCTCCTGCATTATTTATATGGAGCGGAATCATACGTCAAGTGTGTCACTATTTCCTATCATTACGTATGATCTCAACTCCTTAAAGCGACACTACACCCCTATTTACCATGGAGTCAGCTGTGCTCCGACCCATTTTGGAGGCCGTTCAACACAAAAAAAAAACAAAAAACACACATACCCAGAATGGGACGGAGCACCACGACAATGTGAACACTGCCAGGGGTACTTCACTGGAAAACATTTTCTTTTAAATCAACTGGTGCCAGAAAGTTAAAACAGATTTGTAAATGACTTCTATTAAAAAATACTTAATCCTTCCAGTACTCATCAGCTGCTGTATACTACAGAGGAAGTTCTTTTCTTTTTGAATTTCCTTTCTTTCTGTCTGACCACAGTGCTCTCTGCTGACACCTCTGTCCATTTTAGGAACTGCCCAGAACAGGATAGGTTTTCTATGGGGATTTGCTCCTACTCTGGACAGTTCCTAAAATGGACCGAGGTGTCAGCAGAGAGCACTGTGGTCAGACAGAAAGGAAATTCAAAAAGAAAAGAACTTCCTCTGTAGTATAAAGAAGCTGATAAGTACTGGAAGGATTAAGATTTTTTTAATAGAAGTAATTTACAAATCTGTTTTTCTTCTAAATCAACTGGTGCCAGAAAGTTAATGTTTTCCAGTGGGAGTACCCCTTTAATGTTAAACTGAGTGTATAAAGTTATAATCTGAATGGGCTCATTAAAGGGGTACGCCGGTGCTCCAGCATTCTGAACATTTTGTTCAGAACGCTTGGGCCGTGATCGAGACGTCACTGCCACGCCCCCTCCATTCATGTCTATGGGAGGGGGCGTGTCGGATGACACTCCCATCTCCCATAGACATGAATGGATGCGCATGCCGTGACGTCATGACGACAGTCGCAGGAACCCGGCGTTTGTTTAGAATGCCGGGTGCTGTGGGAGATCGTGGAGGGCCCCAGCGGCGGGGCCCCAGCAATCAGACATCTTGTCCCCTATCCTTTTGGATAGGGGATAAGATGTCTAGCATTGGAGTATCCCTTTAAGGGGGTTGTCCAGTGGGACAATGGTATATTACAGTAACACTAAGGAGCTTTTATATTGTATAGGATCTGAACCAGAAGACCAGCTGTCAGTCCTTACTGGGATTCTGGAATTCTATTTGTGGACAAGGAAGCTTGGGATTCCCGCAGTCTATGGAATTGTATGTTGCTGCATCAGATTCCTAAAATCTATGAGGCCTCCTATAATGTCATTGCCTCCAGCTCATGAAGAGCTCCTTCAATGCCACCTTCCCCGTACCTATCAGATACAGAATAACTCCCTCCACAGAGGGCACTGGGTATAAATGCACCCATGGGAGACTGCGCTTATGACTGGCCAGGGGAGGAAGCTCTGCCCCCATTAGTGATTCGCTTGCCTGGAGCGGAGCCGGACCCCCCTCAACTATTCCTGGAACTGGAGAGACGCTAAATATGGAAGAAACATCGACAATGTCCACATCACAATCCCGTGGGAGCGCAGCAAGCGATACTGAGAGGCTCACACCTTTAATGGAGCACAGCTATTCACCTTGGCACGCTTACAGGACACGGCTTATTATGGCTACTGGCAGAGCATTACCTTACTGGTTAACCCCTGCAGCTCCATAAAGCGGAAATATAGAGAATGAATAGTCTAGAAAAAAAAACTACAATAATACTGCCCCCTATATACAAGAATATAACTACTATAATACTGCTCCTATATACAAGAATATAACTACTGTAATACTGCCTCCTATATACAAGAATATAACTACTACAATACTGCCTCCTATATACAAGAATATAACTACTATAATACTGCTCCTATATATATATATATACAAGAATATAACTAATATAATGCTGCTCCTATGTACAAGAATATAACTACTATAATACTGCTCATATATACAAGAATGTAACTACTATTATACTGCCCCCTATATACAAGAATATAACTACTATAATGCTGCCTCCTATATACAAGAATATAACTACTATAATACTGCTCCTATATACAAGAATATAACTACTATAATACTGCCCCCTATATACAAGAATATATCTACTATAATACTGCTCCTATGTACAAGAATATATCTACTATAATACTGCTCCTATATACAAGAATATAACTATTATAATACTGCCTCCTATATACAAGAATATAACTACTATAATACCGCTCCTATGTACAAGAATATAACTACTATAATATATGCACAGAAGACAAAGAGGGACGTCACTCACCAGGATACGGTGCAATTTTCTTTATTTCAACGGTGCAGAGACATGGAGCACGGACGCTAGAAGGTAGGACTAGCTCATCAGTGGGAAGCTGGGTGACAGCTGTTGCGCGTGCGTATCACGCTTCTTCTTCAGAAGAAGAAGCGTGATACGCACGCGCAACAGCTGTCACCCAGCTTCCCACTGATGAGCTAGTCCTACCTTCTAGCGTCCGTGCTCCATGTCTCTGCACCGTTGAAATAAAGAAAATTGCACCGTATCCTGGTGAGTGACGTCCCTCTTTGTCTTCTGTGCATATATTTGTGAATGCTGTATTTCTAAGGGACTTGGAACCACACAGAGTACAGTGCTTGCCAGCACTTTACGGAACTGTTTCAGACATATCCAGGAACCAGGTTGCATACATCTTGCTGCTAAAGTACCAAGGGAGGAGCTCCATTTGGGGTAGAGGTGTTGACTATCCACTCTTGCTGAGTTATAACTACTATAATACTGTTCCTATATACAAGAATATAACTACTATAATACTGCCTCCTATATACAAGAATATAACTACTATAATACTGCCTCCTATATACAAGAATATAACTACTATAATACTGCTCCTATATACAAGAATATAACTACAATAATACTGCTCCTATATACAAGAATATAACTACTATAATACTGCTCCTATATACAAGGCTATAACTACTATAATACTGATCCTATATACAAGAATATAACTACTATAATACTATCTCCTATGCACAAGAATATAACTACTATTATACTGCTCCTATATACAAGACTATAACTACTATAATACTGCTCCTATGTACAAGAATATAACTACTATAATACTGCCTCCTATATACAAGAATATAATTACTATAATACTGCTCCTATATACAAGAATATAATTACTATAATACTGCTCCTATATACAAGAATATAACTACTATAATACTGCTCCTATATACAAGAATATAACTACTATAATACTGCTCCTATATACAGGAATATAACTACTATAATACTGCTCCTATATACAAGAATATAACTACTATAATACTGCCTCCTATATACAAGAATATAACTACTATAATACTGCTCCTATGTACAAGAATATAACTACTATAATACTGCCTCCTATATACAAGAATATAACTACTATAATACTGCCTCCTATATACAGGAATATAACTACTATAATACTGCCTCCTATATACAAGAATATAACTACTATAATACTGCCTCCTATATACAAGAATATAACTACTATAATACTGCCTCCTATATACAAGAATATAACTACTATAATACTGCTCCTATGTACAAGAATATAACTACTATAATACTGCTCCTATGTACAAGAATATAACTACTATAATACTGTCTCCTATATACAAGAATATAACTACTATAATACTGCCTCCTATATACAAGAATATAACTACTATAATACTGCCTCCTATATACAAGAATATAACTACTATAATACTGCTCCTATATACAATAATATAACTACTATAATACTGCTCCTATATACAAGAATATAACTACTATAATACTGCTCCTATATACAATAATATAACTACTATAATACTGCTCCTATATACAAGAATATAACTACTATAATACTGCTCCTATATACAATATTATAACTACTATAATACTGCTCCTATATACAAGAATATAACTACTATAATACTGCTCCTATATACAAGAATATAACTACTATAATACTGCCTCCTATATACAGAACTATAACTACTATAATACTGCCTCCTATATACAGGAATATAACTACTATAATACTGCTCCTATATACAAGAATATAACTACTATAATACTGCCTCCTATATACAGAACTATAACTACTATAATACTGCCTCCTATATACAGGAATATAACTACTATAATACTGCTCCTATATACAAGAATATAACTACTATAATACTGTCTCCTATATACAAGAATATATCTACTATATACTATAATATACCCCTAAAGGTCAAAGATCAACAGTCCTGTGTCACTGCCAATCCAGACAATGTTTGTCCATATGCCCCCACTTCTATTCTTACGTATGACACCCCCCCCCCACAGTGCTGCGCAGCCTCCAAACCCATGTGACGCCCGGGTGAGACTGGATATTAATACACACTTGGCTTTAAATAGCTTCACTGGAAACTCTGCAGCGACCAGGTGGGAGCAGAAAAAGTCAGTAAGGAGAGAGAGAGCGGCAGGGGGCTAGCTCAGTGTTTTCCAACCAGGGTGCCTCCAGCTGTTGCAAAACCTCCCAGCATGCCTGGACAGAAAACAGCTGGGAGTTGTAGTTTTGCAAAAGCTGGAGGTTCACAGTTTGGAGACCATTGGTAAAAAGGTATTAAAGGACAAGTATCATGAACAAAAACGTATCCCCTTATCTGAAGGGTAGGGGGATACGTTTAAAATCGCGGGGTGGGAGGGGGGGGTCTGAGCGCGGGCCCCCCCTCCCCCCCATCTCTCAGGCCCCCTGCAATCTAAAAAAGTTATTCCCTATCCTTCGGATAAGGGATATGTTTTTGTTGATGATACTTATACAGTGGTCCCTCAACATATGATGGTAATTCGTTCCAAACACCCCATCGTTTGTCGAATCCATCGTATGTTGAGGGATCCGTGCAATGTAAAGTATAGGAAGTTATACTCACCTGTCCCCGCCGCTCCGGACCGCGTCCTCACCGCTCCCGCTGCTGTTCCAGGGGCTCCCGATGCTGTCCCGCTGCTCCGGCGTCTTCTTCGGGATCCTCCGGCTTCTTCCGCATCTTCTCCGGTGTCCGGGCCTCGCTATCTGGGGACGTTATTACGTTGTGCGCCGGCACGGCGTGCGCAGGATGTAATAACAATGAGGCCCGGACCCCGGAGAAGAAGCAGAAAACGCCGGAGGATCGCGAAGTGGACCCGGAGCAGCAGGAATAGGTAAGCGAACCTGCCCGGGATGCTTAAACGGCTATCCGACAGTAGCTTAAGCATTTTGCGCTGTCGGATAGCAGTTAATGTGATGGCCCCGACATATAAAAGCATCGTATGTCGATGCTGACATCAACATGCGATGGCCTCTGAGAGGCTATTGTATGTCGATTTGATCATATGTCGGGGCCATCGCATGTCGGGGGGTTACTGTACTTTAAAGAATAGAAAAATCTAAAACAGCGCCACCCCTGACCTCAGGTTGTGTGTGGTATTACAACTTGTCTCCATTCCCTTCCATGGAACTGACCTGCAGTACCACACACAAACTGAAAACAGGGGTGGTGCTGTTTTTGGAAGACATTAGCTCGTGTTTTCAATTCCCGGATAACCCCTTTTAACATCTTTATTCCAGACTTTTCTTTCTTTTAAGATTTCCTTCCTTCATTTCCTTTTTCAGGGAAAATCAGAGAGGAGTTACACATACAGGAGATGCCATATTGTCAGCGGGGAAAGGTGTTGTAGCTCCAGTTTATACGTTGGCGAGAAGCAGCTGCTTATCACAGCAAGGGCAAGAGAGATCACCAGGACCCCCACTAGAGGAGCCTTAAAAGGGGGTACTCCAGTGGAAAACATTTTTTTTTTAATCAACTGGTGCCAGAAAGATAAAACAGATTTGTAAATGACTTCTATTAAAAAAAAAAATCTTTATCCTTCCAGTACTTATTAGCAGCTGTATGCTACAGGAGGAAATTATTTTCTTTTTTAATCTTTTTTGTCCACAGTGCTCTCTGCTGACACCTCTGTCCGTATCAGGAACTGTCCAGAGCAGGAGAAAACCCCCATAGCAAACCTATGCTGCTCGGGACAGTTCCTGACACGGACAGAGGTGTCAGCAGAGAGCACTGTTGAGAAGACATAAAAGAAATTCAAAAAGCAAAGAATTTCCTCCGTAGCATACAGCTGCTAATCAGTACTGGAAGGATTAAGATTTTTTTTAATAGACGTAATTTACAAATCTGTTTAACTTTCTGGCACCAGTTCATTTAAAAAACAAACAAACAAACAAAAAGGTTTCCACTGGAGTACCCCTTTAAAAAGGACAACTGCTGCGGAATTACACTTAGCCCCTATCCACAGGATAGGGGATAAGTGTTTGATCGCGGGGGGTCCGACTGCTGGGACCCCCCCCTTGATCTCCCTAACGGGGCGCCGGCATTAGCGCCCATGGTGACGTAGCGTCGACCTAGAGGTCGACGGTGACGCCCCGTCTCCATACAGTTCTATGGGGGATGCGGGGAGGCACGAATGCTGCCTCCCCGCCTCTCCCATAGAGATGTATGGAGGAGGCGTGCCGGCCGCAACGTCATGCTGCGGCTGGCACGCCCCCTGCACGGGAGAGCCGCGGCCCCGTACAGGAGATCACCCAGCGTTCGGACCCCCCCCGCGATCAAACACTTATCCCCTATCTTGAGGATAGGGGTGTTTGTACCGCTGCAGATGTCCTTTAAGGGCTCATGCACACTACGGAATATTGGTCCAGAGAAATTCCAGGCAGACATTCCGCGTGCAGCAGGTGCCGCCGTAATCAATAGGTCTTCTAACCGTGTGGACATACGCTGCCCCCCACTGACAGTAATGCAGTCCTGCATGGTATTCTGCCGAACTAATGTTTAGAATTTCCAGGACAGATATTCAGCCGTGTGCACTCTGCTGCACTGGAATCTCTGCCCTGAAATTCTGTAGTGTGAATGCGCCCTTTCTGAAATGCCTTCCCAATCTGAAAGCATTAGCAATTTCCTTGCCTACCCCCTAAGGCTTCTTTCACACCGCCGTTGTGACACCGCCGGGCCATGGATGTCAGGGGGAACACGGGGGGGGAAATAGAGGGAGGAAAAATTAAGACATCATTGATGTTTTTTTTCTCCCGTCAAAAAACAATGGCGTCCGACAGACCCCATAATGGTAAATGGGATCTGTCAGGAACCAGACACAAAAAATAAATAAATAAAGTACCTAACGGACTTTTTTCGACGGGGCACAATGGCAGTGTGAAAGGGGCCTACCGCTGTGGTCTCCAAACTGTGGACCGCCAGATGTTGCAAAAACTACAAACCACAAGATGCTGCGTAACCTACAAGTTTGGATAAATGTGCATGTATTCTCAATGGTAGTGTCTCCCGACCAGGGTGCCTCCAGCTGTTGCTAAATTACAACTCCCAGCATGCCCCCGGACAGCATTTGGCCTACAGAAGAGATTGTTCAGGGCAGTGTTTCCCATCCAGGGTGCCTACAGCTGTTGCAAAACAACAACTCCCAGCATGGCCGGACAGCATTTGGCCTACATAAGTGATTGTTCAGGGTAGTGTTTCCCATCCAGGGTGCCTACAGCTGTTGCAAAACTACAACTCCCAGTATGCCCGGACAGCCAAAGGCTGTCCGGGCATGCTGGGAGTTGTAGTTTTGCAACAGCTGAAGGCACCCTGGTTGGGGACAAAAAAATAAATAAAAATAAAAAAAAGACCATGCCTAACTCTGGCAGCAGCCTAGGATTGGACATGTTGAGATTCAACACACCCGACTAGTCTCTTTTCTGACATCTGCCAACATTGGTGGGTTTAAAGGGGTACTCCCCTGGAAAGCATTTTTTTTTTTTTTTTTTTAAATCAACTGGTGCCAGAAAGTTAAAACAGATTTGTAAATTCCTTCTATTTAAAAATCGTAATCCTTCCAGTACTCATCAGCTTTTATTTGCGTCTCAGAAAATTATTTTCTTTTTGAATTTCCTTTCTGCCTGACCACACTGCTCTCTGCTGACACCTCTGTCCATTTTCGGGAACTGTCCAGAGTAAGAGCGAATCCCCCATAGCAAACCTCTCCTGCTCCAGACAGTTCCTAAAATGGAACAGAGATGTCAGCAGAGAGCACTGTGGTCAGACAAAAAAAAAAAAAAAAAAGAAAAGGAAATTCCAAAAAGAAAAGAACTTCCTGTGCAGCAAATAGAAGCTGATAAGTACTGGAAGGATTAAGATTTTTTTAATAGAAGTAATTTACAAATCTGTTTAACTTTCTGGCACCAGTTGATTTTAAAATATATATTATATATATATATATATATATATATATATATATATATATATATATATATATATTATATTATATTATATTATATATATATATTATAAAAAAAAATGTTTTCCAGGGGAGTACCCCTTTAATCTAGCTTTAGAATCTGCAGCGTCTGTTCGCTGCGGACATCATGTGATCATGTGACTGATTTATGTCATCCACCCCCAGCCGTGATTATACACTAGATGATTTAATGGAAAGTCATCATGGCGTATGGAGCTTTTATCTGTTGCCGGCACACCCCATGACGGTGGCGGTGAGCTCGCAGCGTCGCCCAATAAATCTGCAACAAGCAGGTTCAGTCCTGAGCTCCTATGACAAGTACAGAGGTCTCTGCCCTACTTAGCCGAGGCCTCTTCTTACTGCTCATTCTTTTAGGGAACGTTTCAACCAAAGTAAGGACTCCGACACTGCGTGGTCGATTACAGTTCACACTGGGTCCGGTAGTGAGAAGCATACGGCAAGAAGAAGAATAAAAAGTAGCACTCACCAGAGGTCGGCAAAATTAATCGAAATAATCATAAGAGTAGGGTCACACGTAACAGATCCGCAGCGTATTTTACGCTGCGGATCCGCTGGTGACCCAACACAGTGTGCCTCCAGCTGTTGCCATCCAACCCCACCTGCTCTCCCGGCAATCCTCTGCTCCGAGGAGCCACACAGGGGCCCGCGAGTCACCGGGTGCACTTGCTGTGTTGTCAGATATCGCGGAGCAGCCGCAATGCCCGCGTACACTGAACATGCATGCGGCAACTGGCAGGCTCATTTGTTGCTGCTCGGAGCAGCAGATTGTCGCAACAGCTGGAGGCACACTATGGGTCGGGTCACCGGCAGATCCGCAGTGTAAAATACGCTGCGGATCAGTTACGTGTGACCCTATCCTTAAAAAAGGTAATGGCGTGGAGATACAGAAAATCCCCAGGAAAAAAGGGTGCTTGAGTGGTTAAAACAAAAAAAAAGATTTATTTGGGAAAAGGAACAACGCGTTTCGAGGGGCGGGGACCCCCGCCCCTCGAAACGCGTTGTTCCTTTTCCCAAATAAATCTTTTTTCTTTTAACCACAAGTCCGTCTCCATGCCGGTTTTTATGCCCTAAAAGCTGCTGTGATCTAAGAAGAGGAGAGCGCCGCTCACAAGCACCCTTTTTTCCTGGGGATTTTCTGCATCTCCACGCCATAGCCACAGTACTCAGACCGTCCTCTTTTGGTGGATCACGGGATCGGTGCAGGCCGCACTCCTCTACAGCCTTCCTCTCTCCCAGGTGTGGGAATCAAGCGATATTAGGTGTTGTGCTCTAAGTACAACACCGCAAGGTGAGTGTAAAATTTCACTTCACCCATCTTATTCCTAACAAAAATAATACTGTGCTTAGATGCGCACAGGTCTGTTCCGTTTTTGTATTTGCCTACCCTTAAAGGGGAACTCCGGTGGAAAACTTTTTTTAAATCAACTGGTGTCAGAAAGTTAAAATCAGATTTGTAAATGACTTTTATTAAAAAAAAAATCTTTACCCTTCCAGTACTTTTTAGCAGCTGTATGCTAAGGAGGAAATTCTTTTCTTTTTGAATTTCTTTTTTTTTGTCTTGTCCACAGTGCTCTCTGCTGACACCTCTGTCCGTGTTAGGAACTGTCCCGAGCAGGAGAAAATCCCTGTGCTGCTCTGGACAGTTCATGATATGGACAGAGGTGTCAGCAGAGAGCACTGTGGACAAGACAAAAAAAAATTCAAAAAGAAAAGAATTTCCTCCTTTTTTTGTCTTGTCCACAGTGCTCTCTGCTGACACCTCTGTCCGTGTTAGGAACTGTCCAGAGCAGGAGAAAATCCCTGTGCTGCTCTGGACAGTTCCTGACATGGACAGAGGTGTCAGCAGAGAGCACTGTGGACAAGACAAAAAAAAAAAAAGAGAAATTCAAAAAGAAAAGAATTTCCTCTGTAGCATACAGCTGCTAAAAAGTACTGGAAGGATTAAGATTTTTTAAAATAAAAAATAATAAAATAAAAATTTTCCCCCAGAGTACCCCTTTAATTTTCATGAAAGGTGCAAACGACAAGATGTAGCACGCCATAACATGCATCTGTATCATTCCATGCTATGTCTTGTCGTTTGCACCTTTTTAGGAAGATTTAAGCTTGAATTTTGCAGTCATCTGGTGAGTGCCACTTTTATTCTTCTTGTTGCTATGAACTCAGGATGTGTTACAGTCTCTTTATGTCTCTATGACAAATATGTTCTATCTGCTTTATAGGAGACTGCTCCTCTATCCTACACACTAGAGATGAGCGCATTTACAGTAAATTCGATTCGTCACGAACTTCTCGGCTCGGCAGTTGATGACTTATCCTGCATAAATTTAGTTCAGCTTTCAGGTGCTCCCGTGGGCTGGAAAAGGTGGATACAGTCCTAGGAGACTCTTTACTAGGACTGTATCCACCTTTTCCAGCCCACCGGAGCACCTGAAAGCTTAACTAATTTATGCAGGATAAAGTCAGTCATCAACTGCCGAGCCGAGAAGTTCATGACGAATCGAATTTACTGTAAATTCGCTCATCTCTACTACACACACTTCTTTAGGACAGTCTGTTCAGCTAGTATGGTATCCTTCTTAAAAGGGGTTTTCTAGCTCATACAAACGTTACCCCTATCCAAAGGGGTAAGACCCCCAATTTTCCTAGCTACATAAAGCAGTGGGTCAGAATGAGCGCCATGCATTTCCTATGAGAGCTCTGTTGACAGTACAGCGCTTAGGAATCAGAGTGACCAAAACACAAAATTCGGCAGAAATTCAAAGCCCCATTGACTTCAATGGGAATTCTACAAAATATAAAAAGGCATGTTCAAGGTTTTTGCAAAATTAGCCGAGTAAACATGACGGTGGAATCCCCATTCAACACTCTGTACAGGAATTGTTTTTGGAATTTCTCGGCAGAATTCCGCGTGGAAATTCCGCCGTGTGAAAACAGCCTCATCCTGTGAATAAGGGATCATTTTAGGAGCTGGAATACCCTTTTAAAGACTGGTGTGATGTGTTTCTGTAAACTGCAGACCCTAATACAATGTAAAATCCTTCATTAGATGGCAGGATGTCTCCGATCTGTATTGTATCAGCAGTAACTAGAGATGAGCGAACTTACAGTAAATTCGATTCGTCACGAACTTCTCGGCTCGGCAGTTGATAACTTTTCCTGCATAAATTAGTTCAGCTTTCAGGTGCTCCGGTGGGCTGGAAAAGGTGGATACATTCCTAGTAAACAGTCTCCTAGGACTGTATCCACCTTTTCCAGCCCACCGGAGCACCTGAAAGCTGAACTCATATGCAGGAAAAGTCATCAACTGCTGAGCCGAGAAGTTCGTGACGAATCGAATTTACTGTAAGTTCGCTCATCTCTAGCAGTAACCATGTGTTATGTATACTGCATGTGTTTTTCACAGTGTAGAGTTACTGTACAGAAACACAGATGTCATACTGACGCCTTTTCGTCCATGGAACCCAAATTACGACTATAAACCAGTGTGCTTGTGTGAAACAAAAAACTTTTGATATATTATAGCTTAATGTATGCAGAATAACTTGCCAATAACATGTTATTAAAAAATCTGCTTCTTTCTATTTAAATTTTCCACTTTGAAAAAATTACCATTAGGGGTCTCCCTACCAGTCCTGGCTGCAGGCCTTTTTAATAGATTTCAGACTCGTGCTGGAGTCCTGAATCTCAGATGACAGTCAGGACACAGACAAGCTCAGCACTGCTCCCTGGCAGGGAACCGTGCTGAGCTTGTCTGTGTCCCGGCTGTAGTTTGAGATAACATGCTATTGGAAAGTTATTCTGCATACATTAATCTATAATATATCACAAGTTTTTTTGACGAAAGGTACACTTTAACACGTCCTCTGCATGTTTCACACAAGCACACCGGTTTATAGCTGTAATTTGGGGTCCATGGTCGAAATGGCGTCATCTTAGGGTCCATGGCAAAGTGCACCTACCTCCTTCAGGGTGATCTTGGATGTATAAACTATGTTGGACCCGTCTCTCTTGAAATGCGCGTGAGGTTTGTCTTTCAGTAGGAACACAATATCGGCGGGGATGTTTTCTGACGTGGCGTCTCCCTCTTTAGGGAAGGTGATCTTGGTCCCCTCCTTCCAACCTTTCTTGATCACCACATTTAGGATCTTGTCCTCAGTTCTCACTGTCCGCCCGTCGGGGTTCAGCCTCCGCCGTGTGATCTTCATACGCTTGGTACAGCCGTGATAGATTTCCTCTAGCGACACTTTCAGCTCATGAATGACAGGGGGGTCCTGCACTTTCCGCCGGTTGTGCAGCTGATCCGGGTGCCGCCGGTGGAATCCGTTTACGCCGTTGAAACCGAAACGATTGAACCCATTGAAGGGGTCTTCGTCGTCGTCTTCAATGTCCATGTCTTCGTGGTCGAAGCCGTTGGCCATACGGGTGCGGCCGGAGCCGAAGAAGATGTCGAATGGGTTGGAGCCTCCAAAGAAAGAAGCAAAGGTGGCGTGGGGGTCCCCATGGAAGGTGTAGTGGAAGGAGTTTCCAGTGTTACCAGAAGATCCACCCCCGGTCTTGAGACCTGCATTAGTGAGAGAGAATATAGATTAGGACAGTATTTCCCAACCAGCGTGCCTCCAGCTGTTGCAAAACTACAATTCCTAGCATGCCCGGACAGCCTTTGTTGCCAATAGTTTATACCAGAAGATTCCCAGGTTATATCTATGCGGCTGCTATACTAGACCAGTGTTTTCCAACCAGGGTGCCTCCAGCTGTTGCAAAACTACAACTCCTAGAATGCCCGGACAGCCAATAGTTTATACCGGAAGATTCCCAGTATACTTTTTTTTTTATTTTTTTAAACATAGGGGTCAATGGAAACCGTACAGAACCGTATGTGCGTACGGTTCCATCTGGTTTTCTCCATACGGTTTTTGACACCAAAGTTTTTTTTCTTGGAATTTCAATTAAACAAGTGAAACTTTGAGTGAAAAGTTAAAACAGGAGGCAACAGGACATCATTTCCGGTTTTCAATGGTATACGGATTAAAATTTGTACACGTTTTGATACAGTTTAGTCCGGTTTTGAGGAATTTGTTTTTAATCAAAAACCGGATACGGGAACTGTATTGCAAAAACGTGGTGTGAACCCAGCCTTAGGCTGGGTTCACACCACGTTTTTGCAATCCAGTTCCCGTATCAGTTTTTTGATTAAAAACAAACAAAAAAAGAAAAAATAACTCAACGGATTCCTTAAAACCCTGACTAAACTGTATCAAAACGCGTGTACAAATTTTAATCCGTATAGGATTGAAAACCGTATACTGGTTGAAAAATGATGTCCGGTTTCTTCCGTTTTTATAAGAAGAA
This sequence comes from Hyla sarda, assembly GCF_029499605.1. Classification (NCBI taxonomy): domain Eukaryota; kingdom Metazoa; phylum Chordata; class Amphibia; order Anura; family Hylidae; genus Hyla; species Hyla sarda. Next base: position 596,842,208 of record NC_079189.1, read on the forward strand.
AGAAAAGTATACGTTTTTAACTTTTTATTTCATTATGAATAAAGTTTCACTTGTTTGATTGAAATTCTAAGAAAAAAAAACTGTGCAAAGTAAAAAACCATATAGTGAAAACTGTACGGTTCCCATTGACTCCCATGTTAAAAATAAAAAATTTTTTATACGTTTCAATACGGTTTTTCACCCGGACCAAAAACTGTGGTAGCCTACGGTTTTTAGTACAGGAAAAAAAACTGACAAAACCGTAAAGGATGATAAACGGACACAACCTGATGCATCTTTTGACATACGGTTTTCAATGGAGAGTCAATGCATACAGTTTTTAATACGGTTCCGTACGGTTTTCAAATTGAAAACGTATACGGGAACTGTACTGCAAAAACGTGGCGTGAACCCGGCCTTACTCAAGCAACTGCTACGTAACCTTTCAAAGTGAAGGAAACTTAGCTTAGTAGTGCTGAAGTTGTGTAGTAAAAACATCTAGCCGGATTATATATTATTAAAAAATAAATAAATAATAAAATAAAATTATATATATTAGAGATGAGCGAACTTACAGTAAATTCGATTCGTCACGAACTTCTCGGCTCGGCAGTTGATGACTTTTCCTGCGTAAATTAGTTCAGCCTTCAGGTGCTCTGGTGGGCTGGAAAAGGTGGATACAGTCCTAGGAAAGAGTCTCCTAGGACTGTATCCACCTTTTCCAGCCCACCGGAGCACCTGAAAGCTGAACTAATTTATGGAGGAAAAGTCATCAACTGCCGAGCTGAGAAGTTTGTGACGAATCGAATTTACTGTAAGTTCGCTCATCTCTAATATTTAGAGAGATAGAGAGATAGAGAGAGTGATAGAGAGAGTGATAGAGAGAGTGATAGAGAGAGTGATAGAGAGAGTGATAGAGAGAGTGATAGAGAGAGTGATAGAGAGAGTGATAGAGAGAGTGATAGAGAGAGTGATAGAGAGAGTGATAGAGAGAGTGATAGAGATATAGAGAGAGATATAGAGAGAGATATAGAGAGAGATATAGAGAGAGATATAGAGAGAGATATAGAGAGAGATATAGAGAGAGATATAGAGAGAGATATAGAGAGATAGATAGAGATAGATAGAGATAGATAGAGATAGATAGAGATAGATAGAGATAGATAGAGATAGATAGAGATAGATAGAGATAGATAGAGATAGATAGATATATATATATATATAAATATTATATATTATTCAGAGTTTTGTATCCCCTTGTAGGGTTACACTAGGTATCTCAGCCGTGGAGTCGTCTCCTCTACCTTGTATCATCCGGACTCTGTGATGGCTTCAGGCAGTGGGATTGCTAAATTCTCCATATCTCAACACCGAGCGCCATAACAACATGTGCACAGGACACGAGAACAGATGGAAACCTGGCCCGGATTATTTCCCAGTATAAACACCACGGTCATTCTGCACGAATAAGTCCTGGCAGGTCCGGGTTATTAATAAGTAAAAATGAGCGATTGCTGCACCCACCGCTCACTGACAGATGGGTAACATTAGCTTCTGATGTATCAGGCAGCAAATACAAGAGGCGGCAGACCACCTTTCTGAAAAGTTGGGCGGGCTATAATGTCTAGCTTATACATCGTTGTTTCCACTTAAAGGGGTACTCCGCCCCTTTAGGGGATAAGATGTATGATCGTGGGGGTCCGGCAGATGGGACCCCCGCAATCTCTGTGCAGCACCCAGCACTCATTTAGGACGCTGGGTGCCGTTGGTGGGGGGGTGCTGACATCACGACCACGCCCCTTGTGGTGTCACACCAGGCCCCCTCAATGCAAGTCTATGGGAGGGGGCGTGGCGGACGCCACGCCCCCTCCCATAGACTTGCATTGAGGGGGCCTGGTGTGACATCACAAGGGGCGTGGCCGTGGCATCACGACCCCCGCTCCAAGCGTTTGGAACAAAATGTTCCGAACGATGGGGCAGCGTAGTACCCCCTTTAACATAGGGAATATCAATTAGATTTATCAATGAGCGCCAAAGAGTAGGTAGGATGCCAACCAATCCCAAAGGTGACTGTACACCAGAGGATCGCAATGGGATAGGGATCCTGCCGATAAAATACTCTCTCTATATCTCTATATCACTGCTCTTGGAGTTCTACACTTTAAAGGGGTACTCCACCCCTAGACATCTTATCCCCTATCCAAAGGATAGGGGATAAGATGTCTGATCGCGGGGGTCCCGCCACTGGGGACCCCCGCAATAAAGCATTCGGCACCCACCTGTGTCTTGTCCGGAAGCGCTGGAGGGTCTGGGTCGCGACCACGGGAACGGAAGTCTGTGACGTCACGACTCCGACCCCGTGTGACGTCACGCCCCGTCCCCTCATGGCAAGTCTATGGGAGGGGGCATGACGGTAGTCACGCCCCCTCCCATAGACTTGCATTGAGGGGACGGGGCGTGACGTCACGGACTTCCGTTCCCGTGGTCGCGACCCAGACCCTCCAGCGCTTCTGGACAAGAAACAGGTGGGTGCCGAATGCTATATTGCGGGGGTCAGACATCTTATCACCTATCCTTTGCATAGGGGATAAGATGTCTAGGGTGGCGGAATACCCCTTTAAAGGGGTACTCCGGTGTAAAACTTTTTTTTTTTTTTTTTTTCCCATAAATGAACTGGTGCCAGAAAGTTAAACAAATTTAAAAATCTTAATCCTTTCAGTACTTATTAGCAGCTGTATGCTGCAGAGGAAACTCTTTGCTTTTTGAATTTCTTTTTTGTCTTCTCCACAGTGCTCTCTGCTGACACCTCTGTCCGTATCAGGAACTGTCCATAGCAGCATAGGTTTGCTATGGGGATTTTCTCCTGCTCTGGACAGTTCCTGATACGGACAGAGGTGTCAGCAGAGAGCACTGTGGACAAGACAAAAAAAAAGACATTCAAAAAGAAAAGAATTTCCTCTGTAGCATATAGCTGCTAATAAGTACTGGAAGGGTAAAGATTTTTTAATAGAAGTCATTTACAAATCTGTTTAACTTTCTGGCACCAGTTGATTAACAAAAAAAATATTTTTTCCACCAGAGTACCCCTTTAATGTTGATACAGGCCCATGCACGCTACTAATATTCCGAGCGGAATCCGCTGGCGGCAGAATCCCATTGATCTCGATGGGATTCTGCTGCTCTGTGCGCACCACGGAAGTTCCGGATCTGGATTCTGCCGACATAAAAGCTCCTTTTGTTTCCTGCGGTAAAATTCTGTGCAAAATAAGCGCTGATCCTGCAAGAAGATTCCTCGCTAGGTTTCAGAAGTGTGCATGGGCCCTTAGGGTCTTTATGAGGAGGAAGACAGAGCCCAAGCTGTAGCTAAATCCTACAGGACATCATCATAGGGATCTATGCGAAATAGGTGAAGACTGACTCAGACTTTCCATTGAGGCATTTAAAAGGGGTACTCCGAACGCTGTTTTTTGCGCTGCCGGGTTGGCCACGCCCCTCGTGATGTCATGGTCACCCGCCTCAATGCAAGTCTATGGGAGGGGGAGTAACTACCGTCACGCCCCCTCCCATAGACTCGCATTGAGGGGGCGTGGCCATGACCTCATGGGTGGTGACTGACCCCCGCAGCGCGAAAAAACTGTGTTCGGAACATTAAAGGGGGTATTCCAGGAAAAAACTTTTTTATATATATATATATATCAACTGGCTCCAGAAAGTTCAACAGATTTGTAAATAACTTCTATTAAAAAATCTTAATCCTTTCAGTACTTATGAGCTTCTGAAGTTAAGGTTGTTCTTTTCTGTCTAAGTAATCTCTGATGACACGTGTCTCGGGAACCGCCCAGTTTAGAAGCAAATCCCCATAGCAAACCTCTTCTAAACTGGGCATTTCCCAAGACACGAGTCATCAGAGAGGACTTAGACAGAAAAGAACAACCTAAACTTCAGAAGCTCATAAGTACTGAAAGGATTAAGATTTTTTAATAGAAGTAATTTACAAATCTGTTTAACTTTGTGGAGCCAGTTGATATATAAAAAAAAGTTTTTTCCTGGAATACCCCTTTAAGTTCAGAATGCTGGCCAGTGAAGTACCCCTTTAAGAATTTGATAATGATGGCTGAAGGTAACTGGAGACACAAGGGATTTACAGCACTGGCTCTGGCACGTGAGAGAGATAACATAAAAGATATAATAATAGGTATGACTGAATACATGACATCATAGTGGTTATATAACTTATATGCATTCTTCAATAGGAGATAAGCTTTAAAGGGGTTATCCAGGAAAAAATATTAATATATATATATATATATATATATATATATATATATATATATATATATATATATATATATCTCAACTGGCTCCAGAAAGTTAAACAGATTTGTAATCTTAATACTTTCAGTACTTATGAGCTGCTGAAGCTGAGTTGTTCTTTTCTGTCTAAGTGCTCTCTGATGACACGAGTCTCGGGACCCACCCAGTTTAGAAGCAAATCCCCATAGCAAACCTCTTCTACTCTGTGCAGTTCCCGAGACAAGCAGAGATGTCAGCAGAGAGCACTGTTGCCAGACAGAAAACAGCTCAACTTCAGCAGCTGATAATTATTGGAAGGATTAAGATTTTTTAATAGAAGTAATTTACAAATCTGTTTAACTCTCTGGAGCCAGTTGAAATTAAAAAAAATACCCCTTTAAGTCTAAAATACCCCTTTAAGTGGAATACCCCTTTAAGTCTACATGGCCAATATGTTCGAGCAATGGCTACAGAGTACACTGAACCAAAAATGTATAGCTACACCCAGTACAGACATCGGGGGTTCACAGCCATTGATCCACCTGCCCGGGGTTTCAGGGGTCTTACCTTCCTCTCCATACTGGTCATACACAGCTCTCTTTTTGGGGTCACTTAGAACATCATAGGCCTCTGCGATTTCCTTGAACTTGTCCTCTGCGTTGGCATCCTTGTTCTTGTCCGGGTGGTATTTAAGGGCCATTTTGCGATAGGCTTTCTTGATCTCATCCTCGTTGGCCCCTGAAGGGATGCCTAAAATCTTGTAGTAATCCTTCCCCATGTCCACTGTTTGAGGCTTCTGGTCAAGAATCCTCGTCCCTAGAAAGGACACCACAATGTTACAGGGGTGAGTGCGCCAATATTTATGTGTATCATTTACTCTACTTCAATTCTAAATGGCATGGACTGGAATAAATAAGTTTACAGTTCCCCAATGTTGGGGGTAATGGAAAATACTTATAGTCCTTAAAGGGGTACTCCAGTGGAAAACATTTTTTTTAATCAAATGGTGCCAGAAAGTTAAACAGATTTGTAAATTACTTCTATTAAAAAATCTTTACCCTTCCAGTACTTATTAGCAGCTGTATGCTACAGATGAAATTATTTGCTTTTAAAATTTCTTTTTTGTCTTGTCCACAGTGCTCTCTGCTGACACCTCTGTCCGTGTCAGGAACTGTCCAGAGAAGCATAGGTTTGCTATGGGGATTTTCTCCTACTCTGGACAGTTCCTGACACGGAAAGAAGCAAAGAATTTCCTCTGTAGCATACAGCTGCTAATAAGTACCGGAAGGATAAAGATTTTTTTTTTTTTTAATAGAAGTAATTTACAAATCTGTTTAAATTTCTGGCACCAGTTCATTAAAAGAAATAAAAAATAAAAAAAGTTTTCCACCTGAGTACCCCTTTAAGTATTTGTAGAGACTTCCTGAATTTACATTAGAAGAATTTCTGGGTATTGGAATAGGCATGTGCCCTTGACTTTAATCAGGTAAAGAACAAATCCACAATTCTTGCCAATGTTAACTTAAAGGGGTACTCCGTTGGAAAATTTTTTTTTTTTAAATCAACTGGTGCCAGAAAGTTAAACAGATTTGTAATTCACTTCTATTAAAAAATCTTAATCCTTCCAGTACTTTTTAGGGGCTGTTTACTAAAGAGAAATCCAAAAAGAAATGCATTTCCTGTGATGTCCTGACCACAGTGTTCTCTGCTGTCCATTTTAGGAACTGTCCAGAGAAGGAGAAAATCCCCATAGCAAACATATGCTTCTCTGCACGGTTCCTAAAATGGACAGCAGAGGTCAGCAGAGAGCACTGTGGTCAGGACATCACAGGAAATGCATTTCTTTTTGGATTTCTCTTTAGTATACAGCCCCCTAAAAAAGTACTGGAAGGATTAAGATTTTTTAATAGAAGTGATTTACAAATCTGTTTAACTTTCTGGCACCAGTTGATTTAAAAAAAAAAAAAAAAAAAAAAGTTTTCCACGGGAGTACCCCTTTAAGAGTATATTAGTTTTATGTGTCAGCATATGGGGTGTCTCGCCAACTACTGGTGAGACATCTTACTGTGTGTGGCCACCCTAAGTAATAGGTCTATGTATAAAGCCTTATCGCGTCAATGTGAACAACCTCGAAAGAAGCTGCCGAAATTAGTAACATACTCCATCATAAACCAATTTATATAAAGGTGATCTAACACATGCCTTTTGGGCCGACCAAGACGACATAAAGAGACCGACAAGACTTGTGAACAGGACCAATAATAGTAATCTCTTGAAGACTGAGGTCAACATTCAGATTTATAACCCATATCTTAATTCTGGCCAATCTTAAACAGACTAAACACTTCAGACAAATGTATCTTTCCTGAAGCTGATGGTGGTTGTCAAGTGTCAAAGAGGCGGAGCTCAGCTGCTCAAGTGCCACAGCCTGGCACACCTCCTTGCCTGTCCTCACCCTTTAGTCACATTTTGTTTGATTTACAGAGTTCTGTATTAGAGCTGAGCGAACTTACAGTAAATTCGATTCGTCACGAACTTCTCAGCTCGGCAGTTGATGACTTATCCTGCATAAATGAGTTCAGCTTTCAGGTGCTCCCGTGGGCTGGAAAAGGTGGATACAGTCCTAGGAGACGCTTTCCTAGGACTGTATCCACCTTTTCCAGCCCACGGGAGCACCTGAAAGTTGAACTCATTTATGCAGGATAAGTTATCAACTGCCGAGCCGAGAAGTTCGTGACGAATCGAATTTACTGGCACGTGAGCTGCTCGGCTCCGCCTCTTTGACACTTGGCTGAGAAATAAAAAGATTTGGCAACCATCATCAGCTTCAGGATAGCTACAGTTTGCTTTTATACCCTAAGGCTAGGTTCACACTTAGAAAGCTCCAGATGGAAAAAATTCCGTCCAGAGGTTCCAAGTTGGGCCAGCGCTGACTGGATAGAGCTCATTCTTTTGGCGGTGAAATTTCAGTGGCGGATATTCCGTAGTGTGCAATGTGCAGCAAAATCCCATTACCAGCAATGGGATTCTGCTGCACTGGAATTTTCGATTGGAATTCCTAAGCGGAATTTCAGATGGAAATTCTTTAGTGTGAACCTAGCCTAACCGCTATCCAACGGTGGTCGGCAGCTCTTGGCAGGGAATAGGGCTGACAGATTCACACACACTGATTTCTACAAACACGTGTGCATGCAGAAGTCAAAGAAATACCTACCCCCGAAATGAGCAGATATGATTCCCAAAGTTATGCCCACTCTAAAAAACGTGGTTCTGCGCTTCTCTGGAGCACTGTCGCCGATAGACTTGATAAAAAAATCGTTTCCGACTTTTTGCCTAGACTCGCACTTAAACATGGTTTGTGGCCTGCAGACTTGAAGGGGTGTGGGCTAGGAGATCCCACAGGTGCAGCAGGAGCGCAGATAGTCTTTAGGCGTTTAGGCAGACATCTAGTAAAAAGAGAAAGTTTTGGGAGATAGAAAAGACCCAAAAGGTTTAGTGTCTTAAAAAAAAAGGGGGGGGTGGGGGGGGGGGGGAAGAGATCGAAAACGATGGAAAAAATAAATAGAGATGAATAGGGAAGAGTGGAAGACGTGGTAAATGGAGAGGAGGATGGTCTTCTTATGGCGAAGCTGTCCTCTGGTTGAGAAGGTGATCTAAACTACTTAAAATGGTTATAGACCATATTTCCAAGACATTAACTACACCCTGAACCTTTATATCCTTGAGTCAGTCAACTGAGATCACCATGAACCAAAATTTCCTGCCCAACTGAATGAAAATAATGAAAATGATGAAAAAAGAAGAATATCCAGTGTGATGGTGAAAGCCACAAACCAATGACAGTCCCGGAAGGGTCTCAAAACAAGACGAATGGTGAAGTCATGCAACCGATAGGACAAAGTTCACATTTAGGACAAACTGAGCACATGGGATGATGGTTCCTGAATTAAACATGGTATGGAGGTCCAAGAAAAATGCAGATGACGACATAAATCACGGTTCAACTACATCAAAAGACAGATTTTTCGACTCTTTGAGAACAAGCTACTTTATGCAAGGGGACAAGAGAGCAGGGTAGAATGTTCTTTATGCTGAGGTACTGACCCCCCCCCCCCCCTTCTCCAGCAGCATCAATGGAAATCGCTGGCTCAGCAGAACAGGACTTTGCGTGTTAAGGTATGGCCAATGTATTGTACTCTCAAGCCCAGTGGTCCAGGATTAAGTTTATCCCTATTCTATTACAATGGAGTAAGTGAAAAAACCCAAAATGACGGCGAGCCTTGAGGACTGGGTTGGGGACCACAGCTTTAGCACATTCATCTATTTTACGAGACAGGCAAGTAGGGTTGTGTAGATCAGTGGTCTCATTTGAGACCCACTGTTCTACACAACCTACTTGCCTGTCTCGTAAACTAGCTGCAAGCTGCTAAAGCTGTAGGTCCCCCAACCCAGTCCTCAAGGCTCGCCGTCATTTTGTTTTTTCCCCCACTTAATCCATTGGAATAGAATAGGGATAAATTTAATCCTGGACTGTTGGTGAGCCCAGAGGACTGGGGTTGAGGATCTCATTGCAATGGGATGCCTGGTGGGACTTCGCATATTTCTTTCTCTAGCCACAAAAAACCAGGATTGGCTTCATGTCTCAGGAAGTTTCTACAGGATTGCGAATGTTCTCCCCGTAATATTAAGCAATTACCGGGGATGGATCTCCTGGGGCTTGTCATTCCTCGGTTAGCTTCAATTATCTGGTTATAATGCGGAGAGTAAAAGATGCTACATCTGCCGTGAGGACTTAATGTACCTTCTATATTGTGTTCATTAGTTCTGCCAGCAGCATTCCTGCATTATTGAGAGTTATTAGGCATTTTATCTGCTTGGACCATGTGGAAGAAAAGGCGGCCATGGCTTTAAAGTGGTACTCCGGTGGAAATCTTTATTTCTTTTAATTTATTTTTTAAATGAACTGGGGCCAGAAAGTTAAACAGATTTGTAAATTACTTCTATTAAAAAATCTTAATCCTTTCAGCAATTATGAGCTGCTGAAGTTGAGTTGTTCTTTTCTGTCTAAGTGCTCTCTGATGACACCTGTCTCGGGAACTGTCCAGAGTAGAAGCAAATGCCCATAGCAAACCTCTTCTATGCAGTTCCTGAGACAGACAGAGAGGTCAACAGAGAGCACTGTTGCCAGACAGAAAAGAACAACTCAACTTCAGCAGTTGATAATTATTGGAAGGATTAAGATTTTTTTAAGAGAAGTCATTTACAAATCTGTTTAACTTTATGGAGCCAGTTGAGATATACAGTTTTTTTTTCCTGGAATATCCCTTTAAGTTCTCTAGAAGAAAAAGATGACCCAAGAGAGCGATCAGAAGAAGCCGGCTGCACGGTATCACGTAAATGAGTTTTACACGACGGGGAATTTCACGTTATAGAATACAAATCTCCAACCAGCACTGAGGGGTTAGACACACTTTCACAGTAGACACTTGAGGACCTAAGATCATGAGTAGTGGTCACTTGAGGACCTACAGCAGTGGTCCCCAAACCCAGTCCTCAAGGGCAGTCAACATTCCAAGTATTTTTCAGCTTTTCCATTGGAATAGATCAGGGTAAAATTCAAATCCTGGACTGTTGGTGGACCTTAAAGGGGTACTCCGGTGAAAACCTTTTTTCTTTTAAATCAACTGGTGGCAGAAAGTTAAACATATTTGTAAATTACTTCTATTAAAAAAATCTTAATCCTTCCAGTACTTATTAGCTGCTGAATGCTACAGAGGAAATTCCTTTCTTTTTGGAACACTGATGACATCACGAACACAGTGCTCTCTGCTGCCATCTCTGTCCATTTTAGCAACCATGCATAGCAGATGTATGCTAAGGGCAGCATGGTGGCTCAGTGGTTAGCACTGCTGCCTTGCAGTGCTGGGGACTTGGGTTCAAATCCCACTAAGGACAACAATAAATAAAGCGTTATTATTATTATAATAACGTCAGCAGAGAGAACTGCGGTCGTGATGTCATCAGAGAGCATTCCAAGAAGAAAAGAATTTCCTCTGTAGCATTCAGCAGCTAATAAGTACAGGAAGGATTAAGATTTTTTTAATAGAAGTAATTTACAAATATGTTTAACTTTCTGCCACCAGTTGATTTAAAAGAAAAAAGGTTTTCACCAGAGTACCCCTTTAAAAGGACTAGGTTGGGGGCTTCTACTCTATAATTCCCTTCTGAAGGAATTCTTTGCAGCGGTAAATGGGTGTCCTATAAGTCAGCTGGATAAGAATTGCGTTCCGGGAATGACGTTACAGGGTTAAGTCCCCCATTACAGTCTATGTGCTGGAAACACTGTGTGCTCTGATGAGTGTGTGGGTGGATGAACTGTATCGTGTGAATGCTCTCGTCTGATATCATGCTCAATGTTCTGGGTAAAAGCTACCTGCTTGCTGACACGTGCTATATCTATAGATCCTAAAGGAACATCGGGTGCCCTTACCTACTTCTGAGAACATTACACAAAGCACGTCGCCCACACAACATTTTTGGAGGCCGAGCCCTCTGTCCCTGAAAATACAAGCAGCAGCTATGGGTAACATAGACAAAAGGATACAAAAACTCACATGCCTTGGTGGTGATGTGGGACATGGCTGTCCACAAGGTGTCTCTGGAGAGAGAGACAGGCCCTCGTTACTATCTATGCCTTAAAGGGGTACTCCACTGGAAAACTTTTTTTTTTTTTTTTTAAATCATGTGGGGCCGAAAGTTAAACAGATTTGTAAATTACTTCTATATAAAAATCTTAATCCTTCCAGTACTTATCTGCTGATGTAGAACACACACTCCACTGATGTCCAGCTCACCGCTCCCCGTCTCAGTGCACGGAAACGTGTGGACTACACGTACAGAAGCAGGCTTAAATGAAAAGAAGAATCCAGCACTGCAGGTCCAAGGCAAGGAAGCTGTTTATTGCATATAAAACACACGGACACAAAACCTGGATCACAGGTGACGCGTTTCGGCGAACTCTCTCGCCTTAGTCGTAAGACTAAGGCGAGAGAGTTCGCCGGAACGTGTCACCTGTGATCCACGTATTGTGTCCGTGTGTTTATATGCAATAAACAGCTTCCTTGCCTTGGACCTGCAGTGCTGGATTCTTCTTTTCATTTATCTGCTGATGTATACTACAGAAGAAGTTCTTCTCTTTTTGAATTTCTTTTCTGTCCGACCACAGTGCTCTCTGCTGACACCTCTGTCCACGTCAGGAACTGTCCAGATTAGAATCCTATCCCCATAGAAAACCTATCCTGCTCTGGACAGTTCCTGACAAGGACAGAGGTGTCAGCAGAGAGCACTGTGGTCAGACAGAAAGGAGATTCAAAAAGAAAAAGAACTTCCTCTAGTATACAGCAGTTGATAAGTACTGGGAGGATTGGGATTTAATAGATGAAATTGACAAATCTTTAACTTTCTGGCACCAGTTGATTTAAAATAAAAAATGTTTTCCAGTGGAGTACCCCTTTAACTCTCATTTGTCAGATTGGAAAACCCCATGCCCATGGGGGGGGGGGGGGGGGGGGGGGGGTCCGACTGCTTGAACCCCTGATCTCCTTTATGGGGCCCCTGCTCTCCCCGGGAATGCAGTATTATGACCCCTGCCTGAAGTGGGGGCCGCCACACCTTCTCCATATATCTCTTTGGGAGAGCTGTACAGCTATCTTCGGCTCTTCCAGAGAGATATATTGTGGGGAGGGGGGGCGTAGTGGCCTCTGCTTCGAGCAGGGGTCATAACACTGCATTCCTGGGGAAAGCCGGGGCCCCATACAGGAGATCGTGGAGGGGAATAAACCTCTTTGAAGGGATTCTACGATTTTGGTGCCGATGCCGTTCCATTCTACATTGTGTGCACTCTGCTAAAACAGTCATCTGGTGCCAGTACAATATACAAGAAAAACGACCACATTTTATTCCACCACATTTTGGATGGATAGCCTTTGTCCAGCCGAAACATTGCCGCAGTTTTTTTGGAAGTATCCGAGGCCCCCTGGCTTTCAGTAGTATTCCAGTGGATCCTTTACAGAGTGGATGGTGTCTATGCTGACTCTCTTTATTGCCTTCTCTGTATGAACTATATGATGGCACCCAAGTGAACGAGCAGACTAGTGTATGGAAACTGGCACAAGGCCATGGTTTCCAGGCCTTCGTGTCCCGGCAGATAAAGTGGTCCTCATCACACATCTTCAGTTCTCCAAACCATTAGACTTTTTGTATTAATATAATCTCTGCATTGTCCACATCTATTCATTCCGAGGTTGGGTGTCCTCCTCCTCCGATCATCATTTATTCAGTTGTTTTTGGCATGAAAGTCTCTGGAATGAAGCTTCTACCTCCTCCCGGCAGCCGACCAACCAACCAACCAAACTCAAGATCTTGGGTAATTCCAGGAATTTCTCTCCCATGTGTCACCCAGCTGGAAGGAATGACTTCAGCACTGTATTCCACTGATTCTCCTGTTCGGAGGCTATAAATAACATTCCAGAGAAAACGTCTCAATCCTGGCGGCTCACATCTGCTCTCCTGTGTTTCCAGCAACGTGATGTGAACTGCGCTCTTTAAGAATTGATATTATTAGCGCTATGAATCAGCTGTGCAGCTGGAAACGTGACTTCAGCCACCGGATGATGAGGACAAAGCTACTAACCCCTGACTTATCTGACATCTTCTGGTTCACCCCCTTATTTGGGTAATCTCGGAAGGGAACATTTGGGTCGGGGTTGGGTCTCTGGGTTCCTAGCCGTCTTGTAACAAATAGCATCGATCCCTAGATCGAGCGGGGAGAAGCACTCAGCTAAGTGCTTCCTTTCCTGTTCCTCTCCTCGCTTCACGAGACAGACGCAGCAGAATGGGCCCCCGTAGTGAGGAGAAAAACACAGAGGTCCTAACACTCACCATGTTGTGCTAGAAACATTTATTGAAGTTTCACATATCCGAACGAGTTTTGGAAAACACCTTGCCTTCCTCTGGGGTCATAAGACATCTGAAGAAGGCAAGGTGTAGGCTAAAATGCGTCCGGTATATCCTTATATGTTAATCTTTAATACACGTGTCTAGCAAAACCTGGTGAGGAAAGAAATGTCAAGGCCCCAGCACTCACCAAGTTATGCTAGAAACATTTATTAAAGTTTCACATATCAGGACCAGTTTCAGCAAACACCTTGCCTTCCTCAGGTGTCATGTGACACCCGAGGAAGGCAAGGTGTTCGCTGAAATGCGCCACGTATACCCTAATGTGTGAAACTTTCATACACATGTCTAGCAGAACCTGGTGAGGAGAGAAGAGTCAAGGTCCCAGCACTCACTAAGTTGTACTAGAAACGTCGTCTATTAAAATTTCACGCATTTAGATGAGTTTTAGGAAAAAACTTGCCTTCCTCGGGTGTCACAAGACCCCGGAGGAAGGCAAGGTTTTTGCTGAAATGCATCCTGTATACCTTTATGTGAGACTTTAATAAAAGTGTATAGCAGAAGATGGCGAGTACTGGGACCCTGACTTATCTACATGTACCTACCTCCACATCCCACTGCTGACAACCTATCTTCTACCACAGTAGAGAGGAAAGAAAGCAGTTCTTCATGCTCATTCTAGTGATTGGTGGTGGTCTCATCTCCCAGACCCTGACAGATCATGGGAATTCTTCGAAAAGATGAGATATAACATCTAGTCCATATAATTAATAGTCTAAAAGGTGTCCAACCTGTGGCTTTCCAGCTGTTGTAAAACTACAACTTCCAGCATGCCCGGACAGCCTTTGGCTGTCCGGGCATGCTGGGAGTTGTAGTTTCACAACAGCTGGAGCATCACAATTTAAAAACAACTCCTCTATATTCTCTGATGAGAATCAGAGGATCTTCCTCCCATGTAGCACAAATCCTCAGTTTCCCTCCTCGCAACAGAGCTTCAGGCCGTTCTTAATCCGAAAAAGGATTTCAGAATTTGAAAGCATCCAGCAATTTGGAGACAATTAGTATTTCCCGTTCCGCCCCCGTAATCGTCGAGAGAGAGAGACGAGAGCGGCAGCAGCTGACAGCCAGCTGAGAGCGCGGCCCAAAAAGGAGAAACCGGAACAACGAGATTCCAGCTCTTTGCAGCAAATTAGGGCATTTTCTCTAGTGACTCACAGCGACCGGCACTCATCTGCCTACCACGTGGCGCCGGTGTGAACACAAACGCAACAAGCTGATAAAGGGCCAAGCCAACAGGTCCTGGCAGTTCAGGGAATTTTTTGACTGCTGCGCAGATACAGTGCGGTATGTATTGTATTATCTACCAGAGAGCTAGATGGGACAATGTCAATTACTACGCAGACTGGATGCCATTGGTAGTCACCCTGCTTTCCCAGGAACAGAGAATGCAGTCATCATGCAGTATTGCTGCTCAACATTCTAACATCTTGAATGGCAAATGTGTCTTACTACCTATATATGGTGCCTTTGCAGATTTGGTTGGCTCAGTGAGCCACCCTCATGGGATCTGTAATGTTAGTCAATCATAGTCACCCAGCTTTTCTGGAACCAGTTTTAAAAAAAAAAAGTGTACACGCGAGGGCCCATTCCCACGACGGAATTTCCAAGCGGAATCCAGCAAAAAAATAAATAAATAAATCCGCTCGGATATTCTGATGCAGCCAACTCCCATTGTTTTCAATGAACATGTTCATTGTTTC